>NC_034188.2:72529041-72816894 GCF_002021735.2 Oncorhynchus kisutch | reverse complement strand
AGAAAGAGAGAAAGAAAGAAAGAAAGAGAGAAAGAGAGAAAGAAGAAGAGAAGAGAGAAAGAAGAAAGAAAGAAAGAGAAAGAGAAAGAGAGAAAGAAGAGAGAAAGAGAGAAGAAAGAAAGACCGGCCGACACAGACAAAGACAGACAGAGCTCAGATTAGTTATGGGACATGTATGTAGATGTGCAATTAGTGACATCAGAGATGACAGAGTAATGATTGTGACATTGATTGATGTCACAGGCAATCTTCAGGTCAGCCTCAAGCTGACAGTTCCATCTCTCTACTATGAGTTGTTTTCCTCCTCTTGATTTCCATAGGGGACCGGGGCCGAGCCCTAACAAGGTTCTGTCCACTATCGAATAATAATAATAATAATAATAATAATAATAATAGCCATTTAGCTGAGGCTTTTATTCAAAGCGACTTACAATCATGTGTGAATCCTTTTTAAGTATGGGTGGTCCCGGGAATCAAACCCACTACCCTGGCATTACAAAAGCCATTGCTCTACCAAAGGACCACTATCTCAGTCGTGTACACTACTACAACCCCCCCCCCCCCATCACACTATGTGTGATGCCGGTCTCACCAGGTGCTGTGGAATCCCAGACAGGAGTATGACCCCCAGGGTATCGTTTATCCAGCTGTGGTAGCAGGGGTGTCCGTGCGGGGGTCGGCGCAGGTCGAACACCACTGTGTGGTTATGGAGGGTGGCAAGCCTCAGCAGCTGCTCCAGACTACACACACTCTGGTTCCCCACCAGCATCACCTCCCTCTGAGCCATGGACTGGACCGTCCAGAATGGGTCTTCCTAGAGGACAACACACACTGGTACTCACAGTCAAGCTAATCAATTTAGTGTATTTCTAGGTTTACATGGCAATCGTAATAATACATCACTTTATGATGAGATCAGGGTTTGGGTCAATTTTATTTTAACACAATCCAGGGAAGAAATCTTGATTGATAAATATTGGCAATTTCTCCACTTCATTAATGAGATTCCCTAACCCTAGCGGGGGTGTGACAGTACCATTCCTCCATAGAAGGGGTGTGACAGTACCATTCCTCCATAGCGGGGGTGTGACAGTACCATTCCTCCATAGAAGGGGTGTGACAGTACCATTCCCCCCTAGCGGGGTGTGACAGTACCATTCCTCCATAGCGGGGGTGTGACAGTACCATTCCTCCATAGAAGGGGTGTGACAGTACCATTCCCCCCTAACGAGGGTGTGACAGTACCATTCCCCCCTAGCGGGGGTGTGACAGTACCATTCCCCCATAGCGGGGGTGTGACAGTACCATTCCCCCATAGCGGGGGTGTGACAGTACCATTCCCCCTAGCGGGGGTGTGACAGTACCATTCCCCCTAGCGGGGGTGTGACAGTACCATTCCCCCTAGCGGGGGTGTGACAGTACCATTCCCCCTAGCGGGGGTGTGACAGTACCATTCCCCCCTAGCGGGGGTGTGACAGTACCATTCCTCCATAGAAGGGGTGTGACAGTACCATTCCCCCCTAGCGGGGGTGTGACAGTATCATTCCTCCATAGAAGGGGTGTGACAGTACCATTCCCTCCTAGCAGGGGTGTGACAGTACCATTCCCCCTAGCGGGGGTGTGACAGTACCATTCCCCCCTAGCAGGGGTGTGACAGTACCATTCCTTTCTAGGTTTACATGGCAATCGTAATAATACATCACTTTATGATGAGATCAGGGTTTGATTGATAAATATAGGCATATTCTTCACTTCATTAATGAGATTTCCTATCAGCCGAGTGGCAATGAAATGGACCCAAAGCATTAAGGAGAAATATAGGCCTAGTGAAATAAGTGAAAGAAAGGGTGGTGTGAGGTCCTGCAAACTTACATTTGGTTAGAAACCTTCAGAGAGAAAAGGATGGCATAACAGTATACCAGTCCTCCTAGCGGGGGTGTGAGACAGTGACATTCCTCCCTAGCGGGGGTGTGACAGTAGCATTCCTCCCTAATGGGGGTGAGAAAGTAACATTCCTCCCTAGCGGGGGTGTGACAGACGGTACCAGTCCTCCCTAGCGGGGGTGTGACAGACGGTACCAGTCCTCCCTAGCGGGGGTGTGACAGACGGTACCAGTCCTCCCTAGCGGGGGTGTGACAGACGGTACCATTCCTCCCTAGCGGGGGTGTGACAGACGGTACCATTCCTCCCGAGCGGGGGTGTGACAGACAGGACCATTCCTCCCGAGCGGGGGTGTGACAGGACCATTCCTACCGAGCGGGGGGGTGACAGGACCATTCCTACCGAGCGGGGGGGTGACAGGACCATTCCTACCGAGCGGGGGTGTGACAGGACCATTCCTACCGAGCGGGGGTGTGACAGGACCATTCCTACCGAGCGGGGGTGTGAATGTAGCGTTCCTACCTAGCGGGGGTGTGAATGTAGCATTCCTACCTAGCGGGGGTGTGAATGTAGCATTCCAACCTAGCGGGGGTGTGAATGAAGCATTCCAACCTAGCGGGGGGTGTGAATGTAGCATTCCTACCTAGCGGGGGTGTGAATGAAGCTTTCCTACCTAGCGGGGGTGTGAATGAAGCTTTCCTACCTAGCGGGGGTGTGAATGTAGCTGTCCTACCTAGCGGGGGTGTGAATGTAGCTGTCCTACCTAGCGGGGGTGTGAATGTAGCTGTCCTACCTAGCGGGGGTGTGAATGTAGCTTTCCTACCTAGCGGGGGTGTGAATGTAGCTTTCCTACCTAGCGGGGGTGTGAATGTAGCTTTCCTACCTAGCGGGGGTGTGAATGTAGCATTCCTACCTAGCGGGGGTGTGAATGAAGCTTTCCTACCTAGCGGGGGTGTGAATGTAGCTTTCCTACCTAGCGGGGGTGTGAATGAAGCTTTCCTACCTAGCGGGGGTGTGAATGAAGCATTCCTACCTAGCGGGGGTGTGACAGTACAATTCCTCCTTAGCGGGAGTGTGAGTAACATTGTGGTACCTTGAGGAACCACTGGCCGGCATTGAGGCTGTGTAAGTCTGTCCAGTTAAAGGAGGAGGCATCGTCCAGCTGTCTGTCAGGAAACACCTTCTCCACATCTGTAGTCCTCCTCAAGGTGCGGTCTCGCATCAGAAATGGCACCCCGTCAAGGCTAGGACAGGAAAGATTTAAACAGTCAGGTCTACCAATACATTAGTATATTCAGTGCCGTACAGTGTTGTTCAACATCATATGATCATCTTATTTCTCAGAAGTTTATATCCACTGATATTTTGTGATTCTAAGTGGAAGTTCTTACAATAGAAATACTGAATGCTCTCTAGGGAAGCGCCAAAAACCTTCAAATCATGAAGGGAATAGACTAGAGCTGTTTGAGGCAAAACTCACATTACATGAAAGCTACTTTCATGTTGCTAGCTTCACCTTCACTTTGAATGCCAAATCATTTCCCCACCTTTTCAGTTAACCTCAGGTTGTAAAACAAAAACACATTACCTACACTTGAAATTGTTAGTCAAATTCACAACTAGAATCACAACGCTTTCGTAAGATTACATCCCAAGCAAGCAACTAAATCGGACTAAAAACATAATTTAGCCTGTGTCTATCATTCATTATCGTTTTCAGTGACCATAAAGTGTGACTGAAACGTTCAATTAGTGCCTGAATGACCTATGTCCCTTCGGGTGTGTGTCTGTGTACACGCATCTCTGGTCAGGAGGTTGTATAGAGCCTGGCCCTGTTCAGGTTTCATTAGTCAGCTCCAGCATGAGCTCAAAGCAGCCCAGAGCCCAGCCTAACTGTCATCAGCACGCACGTCTCCACCTCCCATTCATCTTAATTAGGGAGTGGAGGAATGTATACACAAACTAAATGAGCTTTCACTGACACAAAGGCAAATAGACAGAAACACACGTGGCCGCCGCCATTCCTCCTAAAAACGGACGCCGCTCCCCCTCCTAAAAACGGACGCCGCTCCCCCTCCTAAAAACGGACGCCGCTCCCCCTCCTAAAAACGGACGCCGCTCCCCCTCCTAAAAACGGACGCCGCTCCCCCTCCTAAAAACGGTCACGGCCGCCGCTACCAAAACTGCCGCCGCTCCTACTAAAAAACGTCCGCCGCCGCTACCAAAAGCCACCGCTACACAAATCGCTACTGCTACTAAAACGGATGCCGCTACTGCTACTAAAACGGATGCCGCTACTGCTACTAAAACGGATGCCGCTACTGCTACTAAAACGGATGCCGCTACTGCTACTAAAACGGATGCCGCTACTGCTACTAAAACGGATGCCGCTACTGCTACTAAAACGGATGCCGCTACTGCTACTAAAACGGATGCCGCTACTGTTACTAAAACGGATGCCGCTACTGTTACTAAAACAGATGCTGCTACTGTTACTAAAACAGATGTTGCTCACTGAATGGTAATAAGCGGCTGAATCCTAGACAGGAAGCCCAGACCAGCATTATGACACTGGCTGACCTGTACTTGGCTGTACTCCTCAATCAACTAGCTTACAACTGACTCGACTTCTCACCGTCTCTCCCTGCAGCTCCCCATTGATCTAGTTTGGCTGCACTGCGAGTCTCTTTCGGTGTGTGTGTACCTGATGGCCACGTCAGCCTCCAGCCCACTGACGTTCATCTGCAGAGCCCTCTGGAAGGACAGGATGGTGTTCTCTGGAGCCAGCTACCGACAGAGAGAGGAACATCATCAGCACACTGTCAGCACACTGACGTATATTGATGTTTCATGGAGGTCAGAGACATTTCATATACCTTACTGCAATCAGAGTTCACAGGTTCATACAGGTTTCAGAAGTGTAACACACCTTTGAAACATGCCATTTTCCCACATCTTGTTGAGGTGGTGCTGGAGATGATGAAAATGAAGTTTACATTTTTTTTTCCTTTAAAATGGGTGTGAGGAAATGGAGAATATATTCCAGTTTAAAGTAATGAGTTATGAGCTCATAATTATTATTGATAAACAGACTATTGAACACATGTCTTGCAATACAAGACACTAGGCCACATTGGTCAAACTAATAATGGTCAGCGATACTGGACACCTGGGAAAAGCAATGTAAAGTGCTGCTGGGAAACAGAGTAGGTCATGTGGCGTGTCCTGGGGGAGTTCAGGTTTTTAAGACTTAATTCCTCCACAGCATTTAACTTCTGGGGTGATCAACTGCTGCAACATGCCCCAACTGGCTGGCTGGGGAGCATCTGTCTGCAGCTCGCTGGATGGGTCATGTTTTTGTGTATGCGAGTCGTTAGGACAGGGTTTTCCAAACTAGGGGTCGCCTGATTTGAAAATGGGGTGGCGAGAGAAAATTTGTGCTTGGTTCATCAAACCCGGGGTTACATCAGCAACCTCCGGTAGCTGCTAGATGAGGTTGTAATAAACAGAGCAGTTTCTGTTCTCTTCCTACAAATGTGGCTCTATCTTTTGAATGGTTTAAGCTCCAAATATTATGAACCCATCACTGAAAGACATGACTCTCAGGAACAGGTAGGTACATACTGTTACCCTCTACTACAGTGAGGGAAAAAAGTATTTGATCCTCTGCTGATTTTGTACATTTGCCCACTGACAAAGAAATTATCAGTCTGTAATTTTAATGGTAGGTTTATTTGAACAGTGAGAGACAGAATAACAAAAAAATCCAGAAAAACGCATGTCAAAAATGTTATAAATTGATTTCCATTTTAATGAGGAAAATAAGTATTTGACCCCTCTGCAAAACGTAACTTAGTACTTGGTGACAAAACCCTTGTTGGCAATCAGAGTTCAGACGTTTCTTGTAGTTGGCCACCAGGTTTGCACACATCTCAGGAGGGATTTTGTCTGACTCCTCTTTGCAGATCTTCTCCAAGTCATTAAGGTTTCGAGGCTGACGTTTGGCAACTCGAACCTTCAGCTCCCTCCACAGATTTTCTATGGGATTAAGGTCTGGAGACTAGCTAGGCCACTCCAGGACCTTAATGCGCTTCTTCCTGAGCCACTCCTTTGTTGCCTTGGCCATGTGTTTTGGGTCATTGTCATGCTGGAATACCCATCCACGACCCATTTTCAATGCCCTGGCTGAGGGAAGGAGGTTCTCACCCAAGATTTGACGGTACACAGCCCCGTCCATCGTCCCTTTGATGCAGTGAAGTTGTCCTGTCCCCTTAGCAGAAAAACACCCCCAAAGCATAATGTTTCCACCTCCATGTTTGACGGTGGGGATGGTGTTCTTGGGTCATAGGCAGTATTCCTCCTCCAAACACAGCGAGTTGAGTTGATGCCAAAGAGCTCCATTTTGGTCTCATCTGACCACAACACTTTCACTCAGTTGTCCTCAGAATCATTCAGATGTTCATTGGCAAACTTCAGACGGGCATGTATATGTGCTTTCTTGAGCAGGGGGACCTTGAGGGCGCTGCAGGATTTCAGTCCTTCACGGCGTAGTGTGTTACCAATTGTTTTCTTGGTGACTATGGTCCCAGCTACCTTGAGATCATTGACAAGATCCTCCCGTGTAGTTCTGGACGGATTCCTCACCGTTCTCATGATCATTGCGAATCCATGAGGTGAGATCTTGCATGGAGCCCCAGGCCGAGGGAGATTGACAGTTCTTTTGTGTTTCTTCCATTTGCGAATAATCGCACCAACTGTTGTCACCTTCTCACCAAGCTGCTTGGCGATGGTCTTGTAGCCCATTCCAGCCTTGTGTAGGTCTACAATCTTGTCCCTGACATCCTTGGAGAGCTCTTCGGTCTTGGCCATGGTGGAGAGTTTGGAATCTGATTGATTTCTTCTGTGGACAGGTGTCTTTTATACAGATAACAAACCGAGATTAGGAGCACTCCCTTTAAGAGTGTGCTCCTAATCTCAGCTCGTTACCTGTATAAAAGACACCTGTGAGCCAGAAATCTTTCTGATTGAGAGGGGTCAAATACTTATTTCCCCCATTAAAATGCAAATCAATTCATAACATTTTTGACATGCGTTTTTCTGTTTTGTTGTTATTCTGTCTCTCACTGTTCAAATAAACCTCCCATTAAAATTATAGACTGATCATTTCTTTGTCAGTGGGCAAACGTACAAAATCAGCAGGGGATCAAATACTTTTTCCCTCACTGTATGCCCACAAGCTGTTAGAACCGAGAGGACAAGACCACACACTAAATTAGACTGGGGGTAAAAATAACATCTGTAACCACGTTTCCATCCACAGTTTTTATGCAAGTAAAGCACTGTATAAAAAAAGAAATCACGACAGCTGTGATGGAAACAGGATGTTTCGGTACAATATTATGAACGTTAACAGGTACTTTTGTCCGTTCAACATGGTGGGATCTTTTTGTGTCCGTAAAATGTATTCTGTGGAAACACCTTCATGCGCAAATATTGATTTGTGCACTGTATCTGCAAGCAGTTGGCTAGAGCACATGTGCCAAGACCAGAGTAGCACATATACTATTTAACACAACAGTTTGTGACAAAACTATCGGTAGAGTTGAAAATGCGATGGAAACACATTGAACATACCATTTTTATTCGGTACATCAAAACAGAAGCAAAAAAATGACCTTGTGTGCACATGACGCAATCATTTTTATCAGCAACAAGTCTGTTTCAAAGAAAATGCGCACATTTCCTTTATGCAGATTTTTTTTATAATCGCACAAAAATCTGTTTGGATGGAAACCTAGCTCATTATGTTATTTTCTACACAGAAGATCACACAAGGTCATTGCCTGATGATGTTTTGAACTTCCCAATAGCTTTCTGTTGCATTTCAAATCAAAATATATTTGTCACGTGCACCGAACACAACAGGTGTAGAACTTACAGTAAATGCTTACTTACAGGATCTAAACAGTGCAAATTGTAAGTAAAAAATAGATATTAGGTGAACAATAGATAACAAAATACAACAGTAAAAAGACAGTGAAAGATAACAGTAGCGAGGCTATATAGAGGCACTGGTTAGTCTGGCTAATTGAGGTAGTATGTACATGAATGTATAGTTAGTGACTACGCATATAAACTAAGCAAAAAAATAAACGTCCCTTTTTCAGGACTCTGTCTTTCCAAGATCATTTGTAAAAGTCCAAATAACTTCACAGATCTTCAATGTAAAGGATTTAAACACCGTTTCCTTGCTTGTTCAATGAACCATAAACAATTAGTGACAGTTTCACAGGTTCATGTTCATTAAGACACTAACAGCTTACAGACAGTAGGCAATTAAGGTCACAGTTATGAAAACTTAGGACACTAAAGAGGCCTTTCTACGGACTCTCAAAAACACCAAAAAGAAAGATGCCCAGGGTACCAGCTCATCAGACTGTCCGTAATAGGCTGAGAGGCTGGACGGAGGGCTTGTTGTAAAGGCAGGTCCTCACCAGACATCACCGGCAACAACGTCGCCTATGGGCACAAAAACACTGTCGTTGGATCAGACAGGACTGGCAAAAAGTGCTCTTCACTGACAAGTCACGTTTTTTTTTCTCACCAGGGGTATGGTCGGATTCATGTTTATCTTCAAAGGAATAAGCATTACACCGGGGCCTGTACTATGGAGTGGGATCGATTTGGAGGTAGAGGGTCTGTCATGGTCTGGGGCAGTGAGTCACAGCATCATCGGACTGTGCTTGTCGTCATTACAGGCAATCTCAATGCTGTGCGTTACAGGGAAGACCTCCCCCTCCCTCATGTGGTACCCTTCCTGCAGGCTCATCCTGACGTGACCCTCCAGCATGACAATGCCACCAGCCATACTGCTCGTTCTGTGCGTGATTTCCTGCAAGACAGGACTGTCAGTGTTCTGTCATGGCCAGCGAAGAGCCTGGATCTCAATCCCATTGAGCACGTCTGGGACCTGTTGGATCGGAGGGTGAGGGCTAGGGCCATTCCCCCCAGAAATGTATGGGAACTTGCAGGTGCCTTGGTGGAAGAGTGGGGTAACATCTCACAGCAAGAACTGGCAAATCTGGTGCAGTCCATGAGGAGGGGATGCACTGCAGAACTTAATGCAGATGGTGGCCACACTAGATACTGACTGTTACTGATTTTGACCCCCCCTTTGTTCAGGGACATATTATTCCATTTCTGTTAGTTACATGCCAGTGGAACTTGTTCAGTTTATGTCTCAGTTGTTGAATCATGTTATGTTCCTACAAATATTTACACATGTTAAGTTTGCTGAAAATAAACACAGTTGACAGTGAGAGGACGTTTCTTTTTTTGCTGAGTTTATGATAAACAGAGTAGCAGCAGCGTAAAAACAAGGGTTGAGGTGCGGGCACAATGCAAATAGTCTGGGTAGCCATTTGATTACCTGTTCAAGAGTCTTATGGCTTGGGGGTAAAAGCTGTTGAGAAGCCTTTTGGTCCTAGACTTGGCACTCCAGTACCACATGCCATGCGGTAGTAGAGAGAACAGTCTATGACTGGGGTGGGTGGGGTCTTTGACAATTTTTAGGGCCTTCTTCTGACACCGTCTGGAGTAGAGGTCCTGGATGGCAGGCAGCTTAGCCCCAGTGATGTACTGGGCCGTACGCACTACCATCTGTTGTGCCTTGCGGTCAGAGGCCGAGCAGTTGCCGTACCAGGCAGTGATGCAACCAGTCAGGATGCTCTCGATGTTGCAGCTGTAGAACCTTTTGAGGATCTGAGGACCCATGCCAAATCTTTTTAGTTTCCTGAGGGGGAATAGGCTTTGTCGTGCCCTCTTTAGGACTGTCTTTATATGTTTGGACCATTCAAGTGTGTTGGTGATGTGGACACCAAGGGACTTGAAGCCCTCTACCTGCTCCACTACAGCCCCGTCGATGAGAATTGCGGGAGTGTTCGGTCCTCCTTTTCCTGTAGTTCACAATCATCGCCTTAGTCTTGGTTACATTGAGGGATAGGTTGTTATTCTGGCACCACCAGGCCAGGCCTCTGACCTCCTCCCTATAGGCGGTCTCATCGTTGTCGATGATCAGGACTACCACTTGTCTCGCCTGCCAACTTAAATGATGGTGTTGGAGTCATACCTGCCACACAGTCGTGGGTGAACAGGAGGGGACTGAGCATGCACCCATGAGGGGCTCCGGTATTGAGGATCAGCGTGGCAGATGTGTTGTTACCTATCCTCATTACTTCAAACTATATATTGTCTTCAGATTGAAATCCTGTCAAAAATAGACTGATTTGTAAGACTGCTATAGCCCAAATCAAAAAGTAAACACTTGCCGTTGACTAATTCACTTTTTTTACATGGTGGGGGTCTCACATTATGCTTATATCAACATGGGGTCGTGGGCAAAAAACAACGTTTGGGAAACACTGCATTATGAGTTGAGGCTTTGGCAACAGGGAATTAATTATATCCAGTCATACAGTGTATGGCTGACAAGTCAAACATATCAAGTCAAACAAAGCAGGCGTGGGCTCATACCTGCACTGTTTATTCGCATACAGTGCATTTGGAAAGAAATTTGTTACGTTACAGCCATATTCTAAAATGGATTAAGTTTTGTTTTCTTCAATCTACTACACACACACAGGAAAACAGTTTAGAAATTTGTAACAACAAAAAAACTGAAATATCACATTTATATAAATATTCAGACCATTTACTCAGTACTTTGTTGAAGCACCTTTGGCAGCAATTACAGCCTAGAGTCTTCTTGGGTATGACGCTACAAGCTTTGCACACCTGTATTTGGGGAATTTCTCCCATTCTTCTCTGCAGATCCTCTCAAGCTCTGTCAAGTTGGATGGGGAGCGTCGCTGCACAGGTATGTTCAGGTCTCTTCAGACATGTTTGATTGGGTTCAAGTCTGACCTCTGACTGGGCCACTCAAGGACATTCAGAGACTTGTATGGAAGCCACTCCTGCGTTGTCTTGGCTGTGTGCTTAGGGTCATTGTCCTATTGGAAGGTGAACAGTCACCCCAGTCTGAGGTCCTGAGCACTCTGGAGCAGGTTTCATCAAGGATCTCTCTGTACTTTGCTCCATTCATCTTTCCCTCAATCCGAACTAGTCTCCCAGTCCCTGCAGCTGAAAAACATCCCCACAGCATGATGCTGCCACCTGGTGCCAGGTTTCTTCCAGACTTCCAGCTTGGCATTCAGGCCAAATAGTTTAATCTTGGTTTCTTCAGAGAATCTTGTTTCTCATGGTCTGAGAGTCCTTTAGGTGACTTTTGGCAAAATCCAAGTGGGCTGGCATGTGCCTTTACTGAGGAGTGGCTTCCGTCTGGTCACTCTACATAAAGGCCTGATTGGCGGAGTGCTGCAGAGATGGTTGTCCTTTTGGAAAGATCTCCCATCTCCACAAAAGAACTCTAGAGCTCTGTCAGAGTGACCATCAGTTTCTTGGTCATCTCCCTGAAAAAGGCCCTTCTCCCGATTGCTTAGTTTGGCTGGGCGGCCAGCTCTAGGAAGAGTCTTGGTGGTTCTAAACTGCTTCCATTTAAGAATAATGGAGGCCACTGTGTTCTTGGGGACCTTCAATGATGCAGATGTTTTTGGGTACCCTTTTAGATCTGTGCCTTGACACAATCCTGTCTCAGAGCTCTACGGACAATTCCTTCGATCTCATGGCTTGGTTTTTGCTCTGACATGCACTGTCAACTGTGGGACAAAATATAGACAGGTGTGTGTGCCTTTCCAAATCATGTCCAATCAATTGAATTTACCACAGGTGGACTCCAATCAAGTTGTAGAAACATCAAGGATGATCAATGGAAACAGGATGCACCGGAGCACAATTTCAAGTCTCATAAGCCAAGGGTCTGACTACTTATGTAAATAAGGTGTTTGTTTTGTATTTTTAATACATTTGCAAAAATGTCTAAAAACCTGTCTTCACTTTGTCATTATGGGGTGTTTTGTGTAGATTGATGAGGAAACATTTATTTTTAAATCCATTTTAGAATAAGGCTGTAACGTAATAAAATGTGGAAAAAGGGAAGTGGTCTGATGCATTCCGAATGCACTGTATATCTATATCTGCCTGGAGAGAAATGCAGTATAACATTATATGAATTAAGAAAACAAGTGAAGAAATCCTAGACATGGACTCACATGAAATATTTATTCTATAGGTTGAGCTGATAGGTTAAGTGCTCTCACATACAGTAGCCTATATCTTCCAGATAGTGCTTACAGAAAGCCTAGAAGTCTGTTTGCCATCTATTCCTGGGCTATTTTCAGCTTAGGTCCAGAGGGTCATTAATACACTAGAATAGCCCTAGATAGTTTGAAGGAAGTGAGTGGGTGGAAAAATAAACTGTTGGCCAGCATGATTTCTCTTGTGCCCTCAATGAAGGTTACATCTCTGTGGGTCTGTTATTGTATAATCTAGAAGCAAAACGTATGAGGTGCCTCCCATTACATGCCCTCGGATTGGGCAGCAGGTTCAGCTGACTCACCATGGGTGCGCCCTGGTGTCCAATGACGTCAGGGCGTGGTGTGAGGTTGGCGTGGTCCATGATGCAGGGGGAGGTGATGGAAAGGGGGGCCATGTAGAGGCCCAGTAGAACACTTAGGTAGAGCAGGAGAACCACCACCTGAAACACTGGGGAGGGGGTAGAACACAACATAGATATAGAATGAATAGAAACACTGGGGAGGGTGACGAATAAAACATAGAATGAATAGAATACCCAAGTATATAGAATAGCTTTGGCCGAAAGGCTCAATGTCATGGAATACTTTTTTGCTCCTCACGGTTGTCTATTGTACGGAGATGCTCAAGGACATAAATAAATAGCACACCTGAATATAGCTTCTTGATGTGCAAGAAGACCATTCACAGAATGTTTCTAAACATTTTACATGGCCAGTTTGGGTTGACATACAGTACCAGTCAAAAGTTTGGACACACCTACTCATTCAAAAGGTTTTTATTTATCTTTACTATTTTCTACATTGTAAAATCAGCTAAAAAACATCCTCATTGGCAACTGCGTTTATTTTCAGCAAACTTAACATGTGTAAATATTTGTATGAAAATAACAAGATTCAACAACTGAGACAAACCGAACAAGTTCCACAGACATGTGACTAGCAGAAATGGAATAATGTGTCCCTGAACAAAGGGGTCGTCAAAATCAAAAGTCAGTCAGTGTCTGGTTTGGCCACCAGCTGCATTAAGTACTGCAGTGCATCTCCTCCTCATGGACTGCACCAGATTTGCTAGTTCTTGCTGTGAGATGTTACACCACTCTTCCACCAAGGAACCTGCACGTTCCCGGACATTTCTAGGGGGAACGGCCCTAGCCCAACAGGTCCCAGACGTGCTCAATGTGATTGAGATCCGGGCTCTTCGCTGGCTATGACACAACACTGACAGTCCTGTCTTGCAGGAAATCACGCACAGAACAAGCAGTATGTCTGTTGACATTGTCATGCTGGAGGTTCATGTCAGGTTGAGCCTGCAGGAAGGGTACCACATGAGGGAGGAGGTCTTCCCTGTAACACAGCATTGAGAATGCCTGCAATGACAAGCGCAGTCCGATGATTCTGTGACACACCACCCCAGACCATGACGGACCCTCCAACTCCAAATCGATCCCGCTCCAGAGTACAGGCCTTGTTGTAACGCTCATTCCTTCGATGATAAACGTGAATCCGATCATCACCCCTGGTGAGACAAAACCACGACTCGTCAGTGAAGAGCACTTTTTGCCAGTCCTGTCTGGTCCAGTGACAGCGGTTTGTGCCCATAGGCGACATTGTTGCCGTTCATGTCCTGCCTTATAACAGGCTTACAAGCGCCCAGTCCAGCCTCTCTCAGCCTATTGCGGACAGTCTGAGCACTGATGGAGGAATTGTGCTTTCCTGGTGTAACTCGGGGAGTTGTTGTTGCCATCCTGTATCTGTCCCGCAGGTGTGATGTTCAGATGTACCAATCCTGTGCAGGTGTTGTACACGTGGTCTGCCACTGCGAGGATGATCAGCTGTCTCCCTGTAGTGCTGCCTTAGGTGTCTCACAGTATGGATATTGCAATTTATTGCCCTGGCCTCATCTGCAGTCCTCATGCCTCCTTGCTGCATGCCTAAGGCACGTTCAAAAAATTCAGGGACCCTGGGCATCTTTCTTTTGGTGTTTTTCAGAAAGGCCTCTTTAGTGTCCTAAGTTTTTATAACTGTGACCTTAATTGCCTACCGTCTGTAAGCTGTTAGGGTCTTAACGATCGTTCCACAGGTGCAGGTTCATTAATTGTTTATGGTTCATTGAACAAGCATGGGAAACAGTGTTTAAACCCTTTACAATGAAGATCTGTGAAGTTTTGAATTTTTATGAATTATCTTTGAAAGACAGGGTCCTGAAAAGGGACATTTCTTTTTTTGCTGAGTTTAGAATAATAGTGAAGACATCAAAAGTGTGAAATTACGCATATGGAGTCATGTAGTAACCAAAATCGATCAACCAAATCAACACATTTTATAATTGAGATTCTTCAAAGCAGCCACCGCCTTGATGACAGCTTTGAAAACTATTGGCATTCTCTCAACCAGCTTCACCTGAAATGCTCTTGAAGGAGTTCCCACATATGCTGAGCACTTGGTGGCTGCTTTTCCTTCACTCTGCGGTCCAACTCATCCCAAACCATCTCAATTGGGTTGAGGTCGGGTGAGCGTGGAGGCCAGGTCATCTGATGCAGCACTCAATCACTCTCCTTCTTGGTCAAATAGCCCTTACACAGCCTGAAGTGCAAATCAGATATGATAGCATATCACTGCAAAATGCTGTGGTAGCCATACTGGTTAAGTGTGCCTTGAATTCTAAATAAATCCCTGACAGTGTCACCAGCAATGCACCCCCACACCTCTATGCTTCACGGTGGGAACCACACATGCGGAGATCATCCGTTCACCTACTCTACGTCTCACAGACACAGAGGATGGAACCAAAAATCTCAAATTTGGACAGATTTCCACCGGTCTATTGTCCATTGCTCGTGTTTCTTAGCCGAAGCAAGTCTCTTCTTATTGGTGTCTTTTAGTAGGTTTCTTTGCAGTAATTCAACCATGAAGGCCTGATTCACGCAGTCTCCTCTGAACAGTTGATGCTGAGATGTGTCTGTTACTTGAACCATGTGAAGCATTTATTTGGGCTGCAATTGCTGAGGCTGTTAATTCTAATGAACTCATCCTCTGAAGCAGAGGTAACTCTGGGTCTCCCTTTCCTGTGGCAGTCCTCATGAGAGACAGTTTCATTATAGTGCTTGATGGTTTCTGGGACTGCACTTGAAGAAACTTTGAAAGTTCTTGACATTTTCGAAATTGACTGACCTTCATGTCTTAAAGTAAAGTAATGTCGCTTCTCTTTGCTTATTTGAGCTGTTCTTGCCCAAATTTGGACTTGATCTTTTACCAAATAAGGCTATCTTCTGTATACCAACCCTACCTTGTCACAACACAAATGACTGGCTTAAACACATTGAGAAGGAAAGAAATTCCACAAATTAATTTTTTACAATTGAAATGAAGTCCAGGTGACTAAGACATGAAGCTGGTTGAGAGAATGCCAAGAGTGTGCAAAGCTGTCATCAATGCAAAGGGTGGCCATTTGAATATAAAATACACTGCTCAAAAAAAAAAAAAGGGAACACTTAAACAACACAATGTAACTCCAAGTCAATCACACTTCTGTGAAATCAAACTGTCCACTTAGGAAGCAACACTGATTGACAATAAATTTCACATGCTGTTGTGCAAATGGAATAAACAGGTAGAAATTACAGGCATTTAGCAAGAAACCCCCAATAAAAAGGAGTGGTTCTGCAGGTGGTGACCAGACCACTTCTCAGTTCCTATGCTTCCTAGCTGATGTTTTGGTCACTTTTGAATGCTGGCGGTGCTTTCACTCTAGTGGTAGCATGAGACGGAGTCTACAACCCACACAAGTGGCTCAGGTAGTGCAGCTCATCCAGGATGGAACATCAATGTGAGCTGTGGCAAGAAGGTTTGCTGTGTCTGTCAGCGTAGTGTCCAGAGCATGGAGGCACTACCAGGAGACAGGCCAGTACATCAGGAGACGTGGAGGAGGCCAACAACCCAGCAGCAGGACCGCTACCTCCACCTTTGTACAAGGAGGAGCAGGAGGAGCACTGCCAGAGTCCTGCAAATGACCTCCAGCAGGCCACAAATGTGCATGTGTCTGCTCAAACGGTCAGAAACAGACTCCATGAGGGTGGTATGAAGGCCTGAAGTCCACAGGTGGGGGTTGTGCTTACAGCCCAACACCGTGCAGGACGTTTGGCATTTGCCAGAGAACACCAAGATTGCAAATTCGCCACTGGTGCCCTGTGCTCTTCACAGATGAAAGCAGGTTCACACTGAGCACGTGACAGACGTGACAGTCTGGAGATGCCGTGGAGAACGTTCTGCTGCCTGCAACATCCTCCAACATGACCAATTTGGCGGTGGGTCAGTCATGGTGTGGGGTGGCATTTCTTTGGGGGGCCGCAGACGTAGCCTGACAGCCATTAGGTACTGAGATGAGATCCTCAGACCCCTTGTGAGACCATATGCTGGTGCGGTTGGCCCTGGGTTGCTCCTAATGCAAGACAATGCTAGACCTCATGTGGCTGGAGTGTGTCAGCAGTTCCTGCAAGACAAAGGCATTGATGCTATGGACTGGCCTGCCCGTTCCCCAGACCTGAATCCAATTGAGCACATCTGGGACATCATGTCTCGCTCCATCCACCAACACCAAATACTGTCCAGGAGTTGACGGATGCTTTAGTCCAGGTCTGGGAGGAGATCCCTCAGGAGACCATCCGCCACCTCATCAGGAGCATGCCCAGGTGTTGTAGGGAGATCATACAGGCACGTGGAGGCCACACACACACTACTGAGCCTCATTTTGACTTGTTTTAAGGACATTACATTACATTACATTACAGGACATTGGATCAGCCTGTAGTGTGGTTTTCCACTTTAATTTTGAGTGTGACTCCAAATCCAGACCTCCATGGGTTGATAAATTTGATTTCCATTGATAATTTGTGTGATTTTGTTGTCAGCACATTCAACTATGTGAAGAAAAAAGTATTTAATAAGAATATTTCATTCATTCAGATCTAGGATGTGTTATTTTAGTGTTCCTTTACTTTTTGAGCAGTGTATATTTGTATATATTTAACTAGGCAAGTCAGTTAAGAACAAAAAGGCCTCCTGTGGGGATGGGGATTAAAAAAAAAAATATATGACATCACGACAAGAGAGAGAACACAACACTACATAAAGAAAGACCTAAGACAACATAGCATGACAGCAACATATGACAGCATGATAGCAACACAACATGACAACATGGCAGTAACAACATGGTAGGAGCACAAAACAGGGTACAAACATTATTGGGCACAGACTGGACAGTTATCTCAATCTCTTCATTCAAAGACTCAATCATGGACACTCTTACTGACAGTTGTGGCTGTAGGCAGAGACAACAATACATCACGCAAAGCAGCCACAACTGTCAGTAAGAGTGTCCATGATTGAGTCTTTGAATGAAGAGATTGAGATAACTGTCCAGTTTGTTTAACACTTTTTTGGTTACTACATGATTCCATGTGTGTTATTTCATAGTCTTTATGTCTTCACTATTATTCTATAATGTAGAAAATAGTACAAATAAAGAAAAACCCTTGAATGAGTAGGTGTGTGCAAACTTTGACTGGTACTGTATATATGGTGTCAAAGCCAGCCAGCCTCTAGCCACACTTTCTCATTATCCATCTCTGTGTGCTGTACTGCAGGTAAGTGATGATTAATGTAGCTAGAGTACATCCCTCACACAGGAGGTCGGATTCATTTCAAGGTCAGTGCTTAGGCCAGATTGACTGCGTCAGAAGAACTCTTGTTACAAAGCTGAAAGCCTTCACCCTCAGAACCTCTCTGGCATTCAGACAGAGGTCCGCCAGCTAGCTACACACCTAACCTCACATCCAGGCACCATTGACCCCTGTAAGCCACAAGGGACCACAGGCTAATGTCTGTTACACTTAAACAGATATTCTATGTTAAAGAGACATACACTGTATTTCAATAAGATTAGCCTGTAAAAAGGATGAATAAATTATATTTTTTAAATATTGTAGCCATATTACAGCACACATTAATAATGTGAGTTACTGTGAGAGTAAACAAACTGCTGAGGCAGTGTCCTTTCACAGAAATCCACTGTTCTACCCAAATACAAAGTATAACAAATGGAAATGGAGTGTCTATAAACAACTGAATATTCATGAAAGTTATTTGCCTCCAGAAACAGCAGCAATGACAATTCAGTATTTAATCTAGGCACCTCAAACGCTACTCTGCCTCCCTTGTACTAGTCTGACAGATTTAAAGGAAGGTAGAAATACCCCAGTACTTGATGGCTAACTGGCCGTGTCAACAGACCTCAGGGGCCTAACAATGACCTGTGGACTGGTGGTGTCACGTGATGCCAGAAGAATGCCTAGTATCCCTGCCACTCTGACAGGGGCTTGCCCTATTGTGTACATGGGGTTAATCATTTAACGCCCACAGCTCTATGAGGCTGTTAAGTCATCTGACAGTAGTAGCTGAGCTTTGATCAGTGAGGTGGGAGTCAGTAACATGGTCTAGTGTTGTCACGATAACCAGGTTTATTAGTATCATAATACTCAATACCAAAACGATACCATGGCAACAAAAAGAATATTATGCGTATTAGCTAAAGTCAGAATAACCACTGGGCTTTATTTATGTTTAACATTGAATAGGTTGATAACTGGTAGAACTAAAATAACAAATACAATATCTTCTATTCTATATTAAATTTATTGATAAAATAAAACACTATATTAAATAACACAAGAATAACTTAAATGTTCCTGATGCCTAACTATATCGGACACCAAGAGCAGACAGGGTTGGTCCTGGTCAGTCCCTGGATGGGAGACCAGATGCTGCTGGAAGTGGTGTTGGAGGGCCAGTAGGAGGCACTCTTTCCTCTGGTCAAAAAAATATATCCCAATACCCCAGTGCAGTGATTGGGGACACTGCCCTGTGTAGGGTGCAGTCTTTCGGATGGGACATTAAAACGGGTGTCCTGACTCTCTGAGGTCATTAAAGATCCCATGGCACTTATTGTAAGAGTAGGGGTGTTAACCCCGGTGTCCTGGCTAAATTCCCAAGCTGTCCTTCATACCATCATGGTCACCTAATCACCCCCAACTTACAATTGGCTCATTCATCCCCCTCCTCTCCCCTGTAACTATTCCCCCAGGTCGTTGCTGTAAATTAGAATGTGTTCTCAGTCAACTTACCTGGTAAAATATATATATATTTTTTAAAGGGTTAATTGTATAATCTATGGCCATAATACTGGGTCAAATTACATTCATTAGACCTAAAATTCATAACAGCTAAATAATATAATATAACAAAAAATTAAAATATATACATTTTTTTTATACCTTTATTTAACCAGGCAAGTCAGTTAAGAACAAATTCTTATTTTCAATGACGGCCTAGGAACAGTGGGTTAACTGCCTGTTCAGGGGCAGAACGACAGATTTGTACCTTGTCAGCTCGGGGGTTTGAACTTGCAACCTTCCGGTTACTAGTCCAACGCTCTAACCACTAGGCTACCCTAGTTTATAGTTTAGTTCCAAAACACCCCCAAAAAAACCTTTAAAGATCATTTCTGAAGCTTCTATATTGCAAAGGTCTACACGCCATAGAAGTACAATGGAATTTACACAGTATACTACGATTCCCAAAGTGCATTTCACTTTCCATGGTACAATGGGCTGCTGGCTGGCTAGTGGCTACTGCTAGCAAGCCCAGACAAACGTGAATTAGTTTAAATATATTGTGGTCAAGTTATGAGTGTTAATTATTTTTGTCACTGAGCAAATTTCAGGTCTGCTGAGTGCAAACTTGAACATTGTGAAAGTTCTGTGCAACTTCGAGCACGAGTTTACTGTGAACACTGAAGCTAACAGTGGCCAAGTAGGCTACTGTGGCTATTTTATTGTAACGTAGGCCTACCATCAAAAACAATGAATAAATTGCATTCCATAACATTTCAAATTAAATTTTATTTGTCATGAGCTGAATACAACAGGTGTAGTAGACCTTACGGTGAAATGCTTACTTACAAGCTCTTAACCAACAATGCATTTAAGAAAAATAAGAGTCAAGAAAAATATTTACAAAATAAACCAAATTTAAATATAAACTAGCAACAATAAAATAACAAGGCTATATACAGGGGGTACAGGTACTGAATTAATGTGCGGGGGTACAGGTTAGTCAAGATAGGTAGGGGTAAAGTGACTATGCATAGATGATAAACATCAGGTAGCAGCTGCGTAAAAAACAGGAAGCTTGGCCCCAGTGATGTACTGGGCCGTACGCAATACCCTCTGTAGCACCTTGCGGTCTGAGGCCGAGCAGTTGCCATACCAGGTGGTGTTGCAACCAGGATGCTCTCGATGGTGCAGCTGTATAACATTTTGAGGATCTGAGGACCCTTGCCAATTTTTACATGGAAATAGCTGTTCTATCATTCAGCCTACTGTAGCAGCCAGTGTGTGGTGTTCAATTAGGCCTACGTTCCATGAGACTTTTGAAAAAAACATGCAGGGCTCGACATTAACCTGTTTATCCATTTATCCTTCAGACAAGGAGGTGACTGAAAATGTTTGTTGTTTGAGGCAAGAAACCATTTTACAAAATAAAATGCATTATTATTCCCATACTATTATTATAGACAATCATACAAATTATGCTTCCCTCTTCCTATTGACTACTTACCTTATCAAGCCTGTCTCAAAATACAACACTGCCTCTTTAAGACAAAAAAGATCTCTTTACCTGACTCGCTTTTCAAAGATGTCTAAAAATCTACACGTTTTATGCTCTTGTAAGAAGCTATTACTCTCCTATTGAAGACTACAAATGATCTATAACTGGGCTAATAACTCACTAACTAGCAAAGGACAAGAACTAAATGTGCACACGTAGCTGCATGCAGCTCTTGCGTTGATCTCAAAACAAGCGCATCTACTCATGTAAACACAATCCAGTTCAAAGTAAATGGCACAGATCCATATATAGCAATGGTGTATTTGCATATAGGCCTACTGCAGCTCTGATTTGTTATGCCGCACCGATCTGGGTAGAGTAAGAGCTGAGTCATGCATGTCAACGCAATAGAATCCTACTCCTATGCGTTCTGCTTTCAACAAAATTGAAAGTGACTAATATTGCGTTGATTCAATCACAATTGCCACAGTAAAGGGAAAAGTTGATAGTGTTATCTAACAGGGAAAACTCTAGAAGTTCAATCTTGTCCTTCTCTCCAGCTGATAGATCTTCTGCACAGCAGTCCCAGGGGAACATTGGTATATTTTAATGAATGGCTCGAACAACCTTCTGGCTGAAGCCCAGCACGCCATCAACTGGGCCACAAAAGCATCCGCCAGTGGCAGTGGATATCCTCGCTTATAAACCAGGGTCGCTACACAAGTCCTTCCTTTCAAAGAGCACGTCCTCACGCTAGACCTCACAGGACTCAGTCTTACAGGAAAATGTTCACCGGCCAACACACACACTGTCGTGGACGCGAGGTCCGTTCACTTCCGACACCAATGTAACGAAACCAATGTAATGAACCCTCAACCTTATGGCCCGAAGCCCGGCCAGCCATCTACTGTGCCACAAAAGCATGCTCGAGTTGCAGAGTCGATATCTGTGCTTATAAACCAGGATCACTACAATATGTTCATGTCATTGTCACTGAAAAATAATACAACTTTAGTAGAATAACGACAAAGTTACAATGCAAATGTCCTGTGTAAAATTGCTTATTTTTTATGTTGTTCTGGAACTAAACCTCCCTTGCACTCTACTGCTTTGTAACACCTTTTTCTTAGTTGTTTGCCCACATCTGCTCTGCAAGCTAAGTATTCCCATAGTTCACCCCTGCAGCCAGTTTTGTCAACGAGCTGCGGGCGTGGAGGTATGCTGTTTTTCTTTTGCAGAAGCCATGCTGTCGGCATTTTCTCTCTCCTCTCACTTGCTTCTTAAATAGTGGCTTGCGCGGTGTCAGCTCGCTAGCTTATTACTGCCCCTTTGAGAAGATTCAAACAAATTACTAGACAGACTCGATCCTCTCAATCCTTAGATGGTGTGAGACACATTTGAGAGAAGAACCAAAAGTAACAAATGCTAGTACCGGGAAAATGTTCATGTTCTAGTAAAAAAAAAAATCTGTATAGCATGCAACACTAAAATGGTCAGTAACAGAGTCCGGGTCAGGTCTTACTTGTTTTCTCTGAGCGGGCGACCTGCCCAGCCACCAGCCAGGCCAGAGCGGTGACAGCCACCAGGGCTCCTAGGTGTAGGAAGGGACCTGTGGCCTGACATCATTCAGTGTTAAAGGTGTGCCATTGCGACAGTCATTCACAGTTGTTAAATGGTACGACATAAACTAAATAATTCAGTGGTAATGGTAGGCTACTGCATGAAGAATTCAACAAAAATAAGTAAATTAACCCCTTGAATCAGTCTTAACACATCTGTTAGATGCATTTCTATATTGAAATAATTTTGCCTTTGTATGTAGCTCAATATAGTCATTAACATATCAGGAAAGTGTCCTGTATAATACAGTTTGATGCACAGCCCTAAATGGGGACGGGTTTGTTGAACTGACCTGGAGTGATATAGGGAGGACTGCCCACTCCTCCCCCCATGTTTGATTGACAGATATGAATCCGATGGCAGTGGTCAGCAGGGCAGTACTGACACCTATCTATGGGGGCAAACAGAGTGTTTACAGACCATCGCACGCACACACACACACACACAGACAGACACACACAGCTCCCCCAGGCTAACCATTCCAACCCTCTGTAGTGTGTTTGGCCAGATAACAGCACCCTGGGGCATGATGTCACGTCTTTCACAACCAGCAGGAAAACATGAACTCAAATGTGGGGTTCAGGCAGAGTTCAGTTGGCCACTTGAAGACACACACAGTATACGCGCCACGTATAGTGCCTTTGGAAAGTATTCAGACCTCTTTACTTTTTCCACATTTCTAGGTTACAGCCTTCATGTTTTTTTCCCCCCATCAATCTACACACAATACCCAATAATGACAATGCAAAAACAGGTTTAAAAATGTTTGTTAATACAATATAAAAAAACAGAAAATCACATTTACATACACTACCGTTCAAAAGTTTAGTCACTTGGAAATGTTCTTGTTTTAGAAAGAAAAACACATTGTGTCCATTAAAATAACATCAAATTGATCAGAAATACAGTGTAGACATTCTTAATGTTGTAAATTACTATTGTAGCTGGAAACGGCAGATTTTTAATTGAATATCTACATAGGCATACAGAGGCACATAATCAGCAACCATCACTCTTGTGTTCCAATGGCACATGGTGGTTAACTAATCCAAGTTTATTATTTTAAAAAGGTGACTCCGGGATGCTTGCCTTGTTCTTTTGCCCATCTTAATCTTTTCTTGGCCAGTCTGAGATTTGGATTTTCCTTTGCAACTCTGTCTAGAAGGTCAGCATCCTAGAGTTGCCTCTTCACTGTTGACGTTGAGACTGGTGTTTTGCAGGTACTATGTCATGAAGTTGCCAGTTGAGAACTGGTGGGGTGTTTGTTTCTCAAACTAGACACACTAATGTACTTGTCCTCTTGCTCAGTTGTGCACTAGGGCCTCCCACTCCTCTATTCTGGTTAGACCCAGTTTGCTATGTTCTGTGACCAGAGTAGTACACAGCACTGAGGAGATCTTCAGTTTGTCAATTTCTCGCATGGAATAGGCTTCCTTTCTCAAAACAAGAATAGACTGACGAGTTTCAGAAGATTTTTTTTTGTTTCTGGCCATTTTGAGCCTGTAATCAAACCCACCAATGCTGATGCTCCAGATACTCAACTAGTCTAAAGAAGGGCATTTAATTAATTAATTAGCATTTTATTGCATGACATAAGTATTTGATCACCTACCAACCAGTAAGAATTCTGGCTCTCACAGACCTGTTAGTTTTTCTTTAAGAAGCCCTCCTGTTCTCCACTCATTACCTGTATTAACTGCACCTGTTTGAACTCATTACCGGTATAAAAGACACCTGTCCACACAATCAAAACAGACTCCAACCTCTGCACAATGGCCAAGACCAGAGAGCTGTGTAAGGACATCAGGGCTAAAATTGTAGACATGCACAAGACTGGGATGGGCTACAGGACAATAGGCAAGCAGCTTGATGAGAAGGCAACAACTGTTGAAGCAATTATTAGAAAATGGAAGAAGTTAAAGATGACGGTCAATCACCCTCGGTCTGGGGCTCCATGCAAGATCTCACCTCGTGGGGCATCAATGATCATGAGGAAGGTGAGGGATCAGCCCAGAACTACATGGCAGGACCTGGTCAATGACCTGAAGAGAGCTGGGACCACAGTCTCAAAGAAAACCATTAGTAACACACTACGCCATCATGGACTAAAATCCTGCAGCGCACGGAAGGTCCCCCTGCTCAAGCCAGTGCATGTTCAGGCCCATCTGAAGTTTGCCAATGACCATCTGAATGATCCAGAGGAGGAATGGGAGAAGGTCATGTGGTCTGATGAGACAAAAATAGCTTTTTGGTCTAAACTCCACTTGCCGTGTTTGGAGGAAGAAGAAGGATGAGTACAACCCCAAGAACACCATCCCAACCGTGAAGCATGGAGGTGGAAACATCACTCTTTGGGGATGCTTTTCTGCAAAGGGGACAGGACGACTGCACCGTATTGAGGGGAGGATGGATGGGGCCATGTATCGCGAGATCTTAGCCAACAACCTCCTTCCCTCAGTAAGAGCATTGAAGATGGGTCGTGGCTGGGTCTTCCAGCATGACAACGACCCGAAACACACAGCCAGGGCAACTATGGAGTGGCTCCGTAAGAAGCATCTCAAGGTCCTGGAGTGGCCTAGCCAGTCTCCAGACCTGAACCCAATAGAAAATCTTTGGAGGGAGCTGAAAGTCCGTATTGCACAGCGACAGCCCCGAAACCTGAAGGATCTGGAGAAGGTCTGTATGGAGGAGTGGTCCAACATCCCTGCTGCAGTGTGTGCAAACCTGGTCAAGAACTACAGGAAACATATGATCTCTGTAGTTGCAAACAAAGGTTTCTGTACCAAATACTTATGTCATGCAATAAAATGCTAATTAATTACTTTTTAAAAAATCATAGAATGTGATTTTCTGGATTTTTGTTTTAGATTCCGTCTCTCACAGTTGAAGTGTACCTATGATAAAAATGACAGACCTCTACATGCTTTGTAAGTAGGAAAACCTGCAAAATCGGCAGTGTGTCAAATACTTGTTCTCCCCACTGTAATTGCAAAAGGGTTTTCGAATGATCAATCAGCCTTTTAAAATGATGAACTTGGATTAGCTAACAACGTGCCATTGGAACACAGGAGTGATGGTTGCTGATAATGGGCCTCTGTACACCTACGTAGATATTCCATTAAAATCAGCCATTTCCAGCTACAATCGTAATTTACAACATCAACAATGTCTACACTATTTCTGATAAATTTGATGTTATTTTAATGGACAAAAAAAATGTTTTTTTTCAAAACAACGACATTTCTGAGTGACCCCAAACCTTTAAACGGTAGTGTATGTATTCAGACACTTTACTCTGTACACTGTTGAAGCACCTTTACAACCTTGAGTCTTCTGGGTATGATGCTACAAGCTTGGCACACCTGTATTTGGGGAGTTTCTCACATTCTTCTCTGCAGATACTCTCAGGCTCTGTCAGGTTGGATGGGGAGCATTGCTGCACAGCTATTTTCAGGTCTCCAAAGATATAAGGTTAATGTCTGGGTTCTGGCTGGGCCACTCAAGGACATTCAGAGACTTGTCACGAATACACTCCTGCGTTATCTTGGCTGTGTGCGTAGGGTCTTGGTCCCGATGGAAGGTGAGGACCTGAGCAGGTTTTCATCAAGGATCTCTATACTTTTCTCAGTTCATCTTTGCCTTGACCCTGACTAGTCTCCCAGTCCCTGCCACTGAAAAACATTGACACAGCATGATGCTGCCAACACCATGTCTCACCATAGGGATTGTGCCAGGTTTCTTCCAGACATGATGCTTGGCATTTAGGCTAAAAAGTTCAATCTTGGTTTCATCAGAGAATCTTGTTTCATGGTCTGAGAGTCCTTTAGATGGCTATTGGCAAACAAGCGGGCTGTTCTGTGCCTTTACTGAGGAGTGGCTGCTGTCTGGTCACTCTGCCATAAAGGCCTGATTTGTGGGGTGCTGTAGAGTTGGTTGACCTTCTGGAAGGTGCTCCCATTTCCACAGAGGAACTCTAGAGCTCTGTCAGAGTGACCACTGGGTTCTTGGTCACCTCCCAGACCAAAGTCCTTCTCCCCTGATTGCTCAGTTTGGCCGGGCGGCCAGCTCTAGGAAGAGTCTTGGTGGTTCCAAACTTCTACCATTTAAGAATGATGGAGGGCACAGTGTTCTTGTGTACCTTCAATACTGCAGAAATGCAGTGGTACACTTCCAGATCTGTGCCTCGACGCAATCCTGTCTCTGAGCTCTACAGACAATTTCTTCAACCTCGTGGCTTGGTTTTTGCTCTGACATGCAGTCAACGGTGGGACCTTATACAGACAAGACAAATCATGCCCAATTAATTTAATTTACCACAGGTGGACTCCAATCAAGTTATAGAAACATCTCAAGGATGATCAATGAAAACAGGATGCACCGGAGCTCAATTTTGAGTCTCATAGCAAAGAGTCTGAATACTTATGTAAATAAGGTATTTTTTTTATTCTTTTTTTAATCAGTTTTCGTTTCGTCATTATGGGGTATTGTGTGTAGATTGCTGAGGATTATTATTTTTTTAAATCTTTTTTTACAATAAGGCTGTAACAACAAATTTTAGAAAAAGGGTACTTTCCCAAGGCACTGTACATAAACAAACACACCACAAATCGCACATTTGAGCATTACCTTGTGCAGCCAGTGCAAGTTCAGCTGTTGTCCCACTGCTATGTGGCAAAGTGCTAAAATCTAAAGGAATAGAAACAGATAAATAAATCACATCACGTGGAAATCCACAGCCACCGTTTTCAAAAAAGGTCAACAGCTGCCTGGGCGATCCCAACTGTCACGTGCAGACTTGGCACAGACATGCCTGGCAACATGTTTCTGCCCTGCCAGGTTATACCACTAACATTACCTGGCTGTTCCCATTGCCTAGACACCATATCAATATCATCTCACAGTGAATGTTTGATGAGATGACAACTCACCATTAAAAATGCAATATAAGTGAAGCCGGCAGCAGTAGTGGCTAGGATTGGAACAGTCCCGTCGATCCACTCTCCAGAACGGTTATATAAAAACCTGTAAAACGGAGCAAAATGGATGGAAGTCAGTTGCACAATAGTAGCATCTCATCGATATCAGGACAGGCTGCAGCTTGTGCTCCTCTGGTCTCTGAGATGAGAGATAGATTGTAGAAACAAGCCAGGTGGTCTAGCAGGAGAAGTTGTTGACACTGATCTAAGGTCAGTTTTGAGTTTCCTCTAGTGGCTAAAGTTTAGATTCGGGGGAAGGGAAGCCAATCCTAGATCTGTGCCTAACGGGCAACCTCGAGCTCCAAGCACCAAAGGTCTCTTTGTAAAATTAACTGGCTGACTATAAATGAGCTAACAGCCGACACTGATGCTTAAACCGGAAGGCCTGAACTCCCAGGGCAGGCATAATGTGTTCTAGTGTCCTTGTCCAGGATCGTAAGCCTTTATTATCCCCATAAAACAAAGCAAACAGAGACAAATAAACACAACAGAGGGAGCTGCTCAGAGCAAATGGCTGCAGTCGCTTCTTGTAATGAGTATTGGAGCACAAAGAGATGATGTAATAACTATGTTAACGTGTTGCGAGTTAGAGGCCTTGTTCTAAAAGGACATCTTAAGGCTGTGTCTCCACACACAGGAAAGGAAGGGGAGGAACAAAGACATCATGCAGTACAAACGCACACGGGACACACACACACACACGGGGGAGACACACACACACGGGGGGGACACACACACGGGGGGGGGGGGGGGGGAGACACACACACGGGGGGGGGGGGGGGGGGGGAGACACACGGGGGGGTAGGGAGACACACACACACACACACACGGGGGGGGGGAGACACACACACTCGGGGGGGGGGGGGGAGGGAGACACACACACGGGGGGGGGGGGGGGGGAGACACACGGGGGGGTAGGGAGACACACACACACACGGGGGGGGGAGACACACACACACGGGGGGGGGGGGGAGACACACACACACGGGGGGGGGGGAGACACACACACACACTCGGGGGGGGGGGGGGGAGACACACACACTCGGGGGGGGGGGGAGGGAGACACACACACGGGGGGGAGGCACACACGGGGGGGAGGGAGACACACACACGGGGGGGGGGAGGGAGACACACACACGGGGGGGAGGCACACACGGGGGGGAGGGAGACACACACACACGGGGGGGAGGGAGGGAGACACACACACGGGGGGGGAGGGAGGGAGACACACACACACACGGGGGGGGGGGGAGGGAGACACACACACACGGGGGGGGGGAGGGAGACACACACACACACGGGGGGGGGGGAGAGACACGGGGGGGGAGACACACACACTCGGGGGGGGAGGGAGGGAGACACACACACGGGGGGGGGGGGAGGGAGACACACACACGGGGGGGAGGCACACACGGGGGGGAGGGAGACACACACACGGGGGGGAGGGAGACACACACACGGGGGGGAGGCACACACGGGGGGGAGGGAGACACACACACACGGGGGGGGAGGGAGGGAGACACACACACGGGGGGGGAGGGAGGGAGACACACACACACGGGGGGGGGGGAGGGAGACACACACACGGGGGGGGGGGGGAGACACACACACGGGGGGGGGGGGGGAGACACACACACGGGGGGGAGGCACACACGGGGGGGAGGGAGACAGGGAGACACACACACACGGGGGGAGACACACACACACACGGGGGGGGAGGGAGGGAGACACACACACACACACGGGGGGGAGGGAGACACACACACACACACGGGGGGGGAGGGAGACACACACACGGGGGGGGGGGGGGGGGGGAGACACACACACACACACACACACACACATATACATACATACATACAGGGGTGGGAATCACACACCAGGGGGAGACGTGCATGCGCGGTGGGGAGACGGGGACACACACGGAGACACAAACTCAGGTGGGATACGGGGACGCACACGCACGGAGACACGCACACACAAACTCATGGGAGATACGCACACACACGGGGACATAGACACACACACACATGGCTGGGCTGGCTGTCAGGCTGAGGGGTGTGACAGGGGGTCTCGGAGGGCCTGGGATGACACAGCTGCAGAGCCAGCGGGAGGGAAGCACAGGGCATCAAAACTGCAAATTACATCCCAATCCTTATCTGTGCTCTGTTGGCAGAGCCTGACAGCGCCTACAACTACAGCAGCGCTACACTAAAGCCAGGTCACACACTAGAAAAAGACAGGATATCTTACTGATGATACTGGGTCATAGGAGTGGTAGACATTGGGAATTGGCTTCCCAGCCAAAACAGTTCAGAAGAGTTTATACATATACAGTGGGGCAATAAAGTATTTAGTAAGCCACCAATTGTGCAAGTTCTCCCACTTAAAAAGATGAGAGGCTTGTAATGTTCATCATTAGGTACACTTCAGCTATGACAGACAAAATAAGAAAAAAAAAAAGAAAATCACATTGTAGGATTTTTTATGTATTTATTTGCTAATTATGGTGGAAAATAAGTGTGTGGTCACCTACAAACAAGCAAGATTTCTGGGTCTCACAGACCTGTAACTTCTTCTTTAAGAGGCTCTTCTGTCCTCCACTCATTACCTGTATTAATGGCACCTGTTTGAACTTATCAGTATAAAAGACACCTGTCCACAACCTCAAACAGTCACACTCCAAACTCCACTATGGCCAAGACCAAAGAGCTGTCAAAGGACACCAGAAACAAAATTGTAGACCTGCACCAGGCTGGGAAGACTGAATCTGCAATAGATAAGCAGCTTGGTTTGAAGAAATCAACTGTGGGAGCAATTATTAGGAAATGGAAGACATACAAGACCACTGATAATCTCCCTCGATCTGGGGCTCCACGCAAGATCTCACCCAGTGGGGTCAAAATGATCACAAGAACGGTGAGCAAAAATCCCAGAACCACACGGGGGGGACCTAGTGAATGACCTGCAGAGAGCTGGGACCAAAGTAACAAAGCCTACCATCAGTAACACACTATGCCGCCAGGGACTCAAATCCTGCAGTGCCAGACGTGTCCCCCTGCTTAAGCCAGTACATGTCCAGGCCCGTCTGAAGTTTGCTAGAGAGCATTTGGATGATCCAGAAGAAGATTGGGAGAATGTCATATGGTCAGATGAAACCAAAATAGAACTTTTTGGTAAAAACAAATCTCATAAAAATGCAGCCTTCTGATTATGTAAGGCAAAATTATATATAAAACCAAATGCTCAGTATACATTCAAACACCATTGTCTACAGATCAACTCGTCGTGTTTGGAGGACAAAGAATGCCGAGTTGCATCCAAAGAACACCATACCTACTGTGAAGCATGGGGGTAGAAACATCATGCTTTGGGGCAGTTTTTCTGCAAAGTGACCAGGACGTGTAAAGGAAAGAATGAATGGGGCCATGTATCGTGAGATTTTGAGTGAAAACCTCCTTCCATCAGCAAGGGCATTGAAGATGAAACGTGGCTGGGTCTTTCAGCATGACAATGATCCCAAACACACCGCCCGGGCAACGAAGGAGTGGCTTCATAAGAAGCATTTCAAGGTCCTGGAGTGGCCTAGCCAGTCTCCAGATCTCAACCCCATAGAAAATCTTTGGAGGGAGTTGAAAGTCCGTGTTGCCCAGTAACAGCCCCAAAACATCAATGCTCTAGAGGAGATCTGCATGGAGGAATGGGCCAAAATACCAGCAACAGTGTGTGAAAACCTTGTGAAGACTTACAGAAAATATTTGACCTCCGTCATTGCCAACAAAGGGTATATAACAAAGTATTGAGATAAACTTTGTTATTGACCAAATACTTATTTTCCACCATAATTTGCAAATAAATTCATTAAAAATCCTACAATGTGATTTTCAGGATTTTTTTTCTCATTTTGTCTGTCATAGTTGAAGTGTACCCTATGATGAAAATTACAGGCCTCTCATCTTTTTAAGTGGGAGAACTTGCACAATTGGTGGCTGACTAAATACTTTTTTGCCCCACTGTATTATGACAACATTGTGACGTTTTTGTTAGTTTTGGACTTTGGTTAGGGGTTTTTCAGCTATTTGGGCACACAACATTTTTTCGAGGCAAGCCTAAGTTCAGAGCCGGTGTTTATGCCCCTTCGTCTGTGATTGGTCAACAGTTGGGATTCTTAATTTTTTATTGGAAAATACTGCAAAAATTTTAGTTAGATGTAAAATTGTGCAACTAAGATCTCCTTGGCAAAAACAACTAAATTAATTTTAGATTAGTTCTGACTATTTTGAGGAAGTGTGTACTGGCTATGGTGTCTCAAAATAGACAAACAGTACTATTGCAGCTTTTTTCTTGTTTTTCAAGTAAAGGTCTTTCAAGGGAGTACGCAAACACTCGTTCGGTTAGGCTAGACTGAAACATGCCAGACGCCTTTGGAGAGTGTGTAGAGAGAGTGATAAAATTAAAAGGAGAGAGGAGCAGAGATAGAGTATGGAAGGAGAGGGAGAAAGTGGGATGGGAGGGAGAGATAAACAAGGAGCGAAGGACGATGGGGGAAGCAGAGGTGACATTGAGCGCTAATGACAGGAAGAGAAAGGAGGTGGTGGAATGAGAGGGCGAGGGGAATGACTTGGGGGACAAAGCAAATTGCACCTTACAAGAAGAAACAAAGCTTCTCTCTCGGCTCGCACATATTGCACCAAATGTGTTTTAGGGACCACTGGGGCATAGCGTGCACATCAAATGTAGAAGGCCTTGAGAACTTGGTCAAGAGCTCAACTAAATAAACCTAATTCATAATTTCAGTGGTAGTATATCCTTCAATTGAATGTGCAATGTCTCATGACAGAACTAATACCTGTATTGTTTCCAAGCACGATTGGTTTTATGGTAACTGTGGGGGAGACATGACTGGAATGATCCGAGAGGTGATTTGGGGTCAAAGGGTATTCCTGCTTTATGTAATCATGCTCACTATAATCTGCAGTGATAGACGCCCTAAAGCCAATCCATCCCCACCCAGATTAGACCAACCACAATGAGTGAATAATTGGCGGGGAAAAAAACAACTCTACAGAGTTAGCATTTTCAGTTAAAAGCAAAAACATATGAAGAGAAATTTCAGCATTTTAAAGTAAAACAATCTACTGTAAGTAAATGCCAGAGATTCAAAGGGAACGTCAGAGGAGCATTTAGTGGGGAACTCATTTATTTGAATGGAACACTGACTGATGGTGATATACTGAGAGACAAGAATCTATGAGTTGCATAACTAGAGTGCGCACACACACATACTGTACAGCAGTACTCACCAGTTGAACTCATTGTAGTCATTGTGTGCCTCCCACCAGAAGTAGAACCAGACCAGGAGCAGAGAGAAGGTGAAGAAGAGGATGAGAGACCACAGGAACTCCCACTGGGAAACAAACACACAGGAACCATTATTACCTTTACCACAGTATCATTAGTCAGATACCATCAGATTAACATAAAGCACTTTGGCCAGTGTTGTGTTGAAACATTGGAATACTATTGGTGCATTCATAGTATTACTTTCTTTGATTGCAAGTGAGCAAATGGCTGATTAGAAAGTCCTTTGCCCACACCAGAATGGCATACCACTTAACATTACCCCCATACGTCAACATCACAAACACTGACAACAGAAATGCAAGCAACAGTCTCCTAAAAGTCTGGCAGAGTAGTCATTGGGCAATCTGCCCTAATCCAGCAAAAGTGAGAGCCTATAGACTATAATCAGGATGTAGAGAGACTGATGACGATGCAGCCAAGGCTGGCACACAGACTGATGGCTCAAACCTGGAGTCATGACAAACATTTGAAAACACAATTTGCTAGCTGCATCTGAATAAGGTGGTAAACCACAAACAGTCTGGAAAACAAGTCAACACAATAACGCTCATGGTTTATAGTGAATGTAATGTCAATTCTGTTCAGAAATCATTTCACTCTCCCACTTTGTGTAGGCATTCACAAAGCCTGCATTACCAAAGATGAGACAACATTCATACCGCTTTACAACTGATTGAAAAGAGAGAACCACATGTCAGTCGCAGTAGAGGCAGTATGCAGTAACCATTCATACAGAAACTGTCATAGGGCCATATTGTCTCAGTAAAAAAGCAGAGGGACTCGAAGCTCCCAAACCACTGTCCTCATCAAGTAATTACTCACATTAACTTAATAGCCAATGAGGCCATGAGCCGATTAGTGGTCAGCTGTGTTTAGCCTTCCAATGCCACCGCAAGCTGTAATAAGAGCTCTAATAAATAGATAGAATGTTCGCACGCAGACATGCACACGACTTGGATGACAAAGCACAAAAAGTTAGCTTTTCAAACTTCTCCAGACAGTCAAGACCTTTTTGGCCCATCTATTTAAAAGTAAAAATATCGCTCCTCGCTCAGACAGAATTGTAACAGTTAAGACCACCACATAAAGAACAGAACTGCCCAAAATGTTCCTTATAATTAATTAAACTTTAATTGATGTGATAACCCCTCATCCTACTGAGAATTGGACTCTACATCGACAGCACGACTGGCTGCTCCTCACACTGTATTTGCATACCAGCCCATAAATTAGCACACAATGAAATCAGGCTTACTCAGAGCCCGGAGGACTCGAGAACGCTTAGATAGAAATGTATGAATAGAACTGACATGACAGTCTGTTTTGCAAAATAACAAGTTGTTCCAGCTCTATACATTACATTTCTATCTGCAATAATGTTCTTACATAGCACCATTCAAAATAAGCCCCGGTTGACCCTGTATTTAGCCTTGCTGTGATAGGAGATATCAAGGTGATATGAGAGCACAAACAAAGCTGTTTGGACGTTCACCTTAGATGACTGTTCCATGGAGGGCATCGGCTGGCAGTGGCACAGGATGTAAGACAGGGCCAGGTCTAATGGCTGGGCGGTGACAGATACCAGCCTGAGCCCTTTGTATACCTTCTGCCCTCCACTCTGACCGTCTCCCTGGGCACTGGAGAGGAGAGCCTAATGTGCTTATGTGGAGTTGTGGACAGGGCAAACAGCAGTTAAACTATGGGGACACTAAAGCACATGTTTAAGATGGTATGAGGATTATTACATACCAAAGTTGTTGATTTGGGGCAGGGATTGGGAATATAGTAGTATGAGGGAAGGAAGCCTGTGGGCGATTTGGATGTGGCGATTCTTTTTAGCCATCAATCTCTTCCAAATAAGGAACTAGTCGTGAAAACATTTGTTAAATTATAAAGACCATACTAAGAAAATCACTCCCTTTCAGAAATCATAGTAATACAGACCCCAGAATGGTTACCATAGGGTTAGTTTTACATGGTTACACTTCCAAGTCTCGTATTTGGTTAAAGCTTACAATTCATCCCCCCCTCAATGTGAGAAAGCCAGACGTCAAGGTAACCATAGGGTTAACCCTATGGCAGGTTGGGGTCTGACTGGCAGCCCTGCTCATTGATCCAACTGCTCTGGCACTGTCCCCCTGGCTTTTAATGACTATCCAGAAACACCTGGGAGAGGGACACCTTGAGGGGACATTGTTCACCTGCTGAGATCAAGATGGATTACAGAGGTGACACCCCTGGGAGAGAAGGGATTGGAAGGTCTATTAGTAGGTAATGTTTGGACAACAATGAGACTAAACGTTTGGGATCATTTTAAACTGGCTGCTTGGGAGCTAATCGAGTTGCCAAGCCAGTTGTGTGAGTGGCAAATATTGCATACAATGTGCAATAATGTACAATTCAAATCTCAAAGCTAATATTTTTACATGTTACAGGCATATTTAGGCTGGCTGCCACATTTATTCCTTAAACGAATATTCAGCCAAGCCAGTGTCATGTACAGTATGTGCAATGTGTATAGTATATGACTGAACATTAATCCTGTCATTGTTCTTCTCCACTGCTGTTTAGGAGCAGATCAAACCAGAGCATGATACAGCCTGCCTGACCTATGATGACATCACATTCTGCACGGCTTGCTTTAGTTAGGGTGGAACATACGCCTTCAGGGCAGGGCCGACACCATAGCATTAAAAACTGCTTTCTAACTAGTGTCAAAACAAGGAACCAACTCAAAGTGTACGGAGCGTAATACATCTAGTAGTCTGTTGAATCATACTGTTTGATGAATTTCCATTCAAAATGGGGGACATGAGTGAGGGATGCAACCTTTTTGTATTATTTCCCACAAGACATTTGTGTCCAAGCGAGGTTAAAATGGTCAACATCTATCTACGTCAAGAGGGGTCAGAAAAAAAATTGTCAACGTATTTAAATGGGTCTGAGGGGAAATAAAGGTTTTATATTGTATTGAGAGGTTTAAGCCCAACAGAGCCAACTCATTCATCCTCGTACTCTCCTAGTAGGAGCGGGGAGAGCAAATTACTTTCCTCTAATGGGGAGATATTTTTGGGGAAATGCCATGAAAATTGCTGTGCTGCTTGGCTGAGGGGCACTAGGCAGGCAGGCAGCTGAATTAAGATGGAATACATCATAGCCTAAGCCTCATTGACCAACAGAGGCTAAAAATAGACGGATAAAAAGGATCAGGGGATAATTATCTTCTGTGGAACCGTAAACACTAGAATTACTGCAAAAAAATCTAACAGAGGATCCTCCACTGTCACTCAATCAAAAAATGAGATTCCAGAAATATCATCCATTCAAAAGAGCTCTACACTACAGCCTTCTTCTGATCCGTTTAGGTAAAAACGCCGTTAGTTTTGGTGAAGCAAAATATTTGTAGGTCTAAGGTAGAGGTCGACCGATTATGATTTTTCACCGCCGATACCGATTATTGGAGGACCCCAAAAAAAAGCCGATACCGATTAAATCGGTCGATGTTTTATTTCATTTATTCGTAATAATGACAATTACAACAATACGGAATGAACACTTATTTTAACTTCATACATCAATAAAATCAATTTAGCCTCAAATAAATAATGGAACCTGTTCAATTTGGTTTAAATAATGCAAAAACAAAGTGTTGGAGAAGTAAAAGTGCAATATGTGCCATGTAAAAAAGCTCATGTTTAAGTTCCTTGCTCAGAACATGAGAACATATGAAAGCTGGTGGTTCATTTTAACATGACACTTCAATATTCCAAGGAAAGAGGTTTTAGGTTGTAGCTATTATAGGACTATTTCTCTCTATACCATTTGTATTTCATAAACCTTTGACTATATGATGTTCTTATAGGCACTTTACTATTGCCAGTGTAACAGTATAGCTTCCGTTCCTCTCCTCGCCCCTACCTGGGCTCGAACCAGGAACACATCGACAACAGCCACCCTCGAAGCATCATTACCCATCGCTCCACAAAAGCCATGGCCCTTGCAGAGCAAGGGGAACAACTACTTCAAGGTCTCAGAGCGAGTGACGTCACCAATTGAACCGCTATTAGCGTGCACCCCGCAAACTAGCTAGCCATTTAACATCGGTTACACCTAGCTAGCCATTTCACATCGGTTACACCAGACTAATCTCGGGAGATGATAGGCTTGAAGTCATATATAGCTCAATGCTTGAAGCACAGCGAAGAGCTGCTGGCAAATGCATGAAAATGCTTACAAGCCAGCTGCTGCCTACCACCGCTCAGTCAGACTGCTCTACCAAATCATAGACTTAATTATAACATAATAACACAGAAATACAAGCCTTATGTCATTAATATGTTCAAATCCGGAAACTATCATTTCGAAAACAAAACGTTTATTCTTTGTGAAATACGGAACAGTTCCGTATTTTATCTAACGGGTGGCATCCATAATTCTAAATATTCCTTTTACATTGCACAACCTTCAATGTTATGTCATAATTATGTAAAAGTCTGGCAAATTAGTTTGCAACGAGCCAGGCGGAACTGTTGCATATACCCTGACTCTGCGTGCAATGAACGCAAGAGAAGTGACACAATTCCCCTAGTTTAATATTGCCTGCTAACCTGGATTTCTTTTAACTAAATATGCAGGTTTAAAAATATATACTTGTGTATTGATTTTAAGAAAGGCGTTGATGTTTATGGTTAGGTACACATTGGTGCATCGACAGTGCTTTTTTTGCAAATGCGCTTGAGAAGTAGGCTGTGATTCAATGACAAATTAATAGGCACCGCATTGATTTTATGCAAAGCAGGACACACTAGATAAACTAGCAATATCATCAACCACGTGTAGTTAAGATTGAATGTTTTTTTATAAGATACGTTTAATGCTAGCTAGCAACTTACCTTGGCTCCTTGCTGCACTCACATAACAAGTAGTCAGTCTGCCACGCAGTCTCCTCGTGGAGTGCAATGTAAATCGGCCATGATCGGTGTCCAAAAATGCAGATTACGGATTTTTATGAAAACTTGAAATCGGCCGTAATTAATTGGCCATTCCAATGAATTGGTGGACCTCTAGTTTAAGGCCATCTTGCTGTGCCCAACTGGGGCTACTGCACAAAAGGTGCTGGCATGCAATCCAATTCCCTTCCTACCTGCTAGCTCCAAGGCTAGCAGGGTATTCTCCACTATTCTCCAGCGGCGCCATCTAAACAGCCAGCAGTCAGGAGAGTAGTGTATTATGATTCAATAGACTTTTCTCTCGTGGGGTCACTTCTTTTCATTACCTCCCAGTACCAAAGTCATTATAGAAGCTGCCGCTGCCCCATGCCTGCTTGGAGTCCAGGCTACTATAGTGTCATTATGACTATAGATGGACCTACCAAGAATTTGGCTGCATGGAAAACATTGATCAAGCACACCCACACCTAGCATGGCACACAGCACAATCCACCTTCACTGCAGGTCAGCAAGCAAGAGAGTCCTCCCACAACACAATCATCAAAAAAATATATCACAGGCAGGGAAATTATAATGAATGCTGCTAGACTAGAGCTTCCACATCAGTGGTGGGCGGGAACGTTTAAGATGAGGGAGGACAATCATGTCATGAGCATGGCCTTATTTCTATTACAGCACATTGGATGACTGACATACATATTCCATTCACCCAGTTTAACATTGATACAACCTAGCCTATGACTTCAACATCTCTCTACACCCATCCTGAGGCTGATACAACCTAACCTATGACTTCAACATAGGTGTCTCCCTCCATCTCTCTCATTTGGCACATTCCAGATAATTATATGATAACACACTTTGGACCGTAGTGTTAAGTGGTGAAGTGCGTTTTAATACAGGACTGGACAGATTCATAGTTTTGATGTACAGAAATTAACCAGAGCATCATTCTATGAGATTGGGGAGTGTGAATGCTAGAAGGAATTGGTTCTCTAGGATAGAACACTCTTGACACATTTATATGGAGACTTATATGGATATTTGCAAGTGTGCCTTCTGGCATGTGCTATCGTGTATGTGATGAGTAATGGGTGGGTTACTCCTCACGCCTCTCATCTTCCTTGCACAGCATTGCCAGGTGAAATAAGTGTCAAAGTGTTCCGTAAGTGCATTCAATAAGCATCATGGAACCTACACAATTTGGGATTTTGTATTTGAATTGAAGGATTGGATACCATTTAGTCCGAGGACTGTTGATGTGCATAAGTAGTATTTCTGTGGATCGAGTTTATGTATGTGCGTACATGTGAAACAGTGGAGGCTTCTCAGAGGAAGAAGGGGAGAACCAAAAGTTATTATTTTTTTAGATAAAACTACACAAAATATATACAAGTCACCAAATAATTTATTAAGACACCGTTTTCCAATGAAGGTCTACAGTACCCTCAACAGCAGTCTGTAGGGTAGCACCATGGTGTATCTGGAGGACAGCTAGCTTCTGTCCTCCTATGGGTACATTGACTTCAATAGAAAACCTAGGAGGCTCACCCCCTTCCATAGACTTGCACAGTCATTATGAAAGGTTGGAGGATATCCTCCAACCTATCAGTGCTCTTGCAGAATGAACTGACATGTCCACCCAATCAAAGGATCAGAGAATGAATCTAGTACCGAAAGCATAAGCTACAGCTAGCTGAGTGAGTGAGTGAGTGAGTGAGTGAGTGAGTGAGTGAGATGGGGCTAGAGAGTGCGCTAGCCGCAGAGAGAGGGACACAGACCACAACACAGAGAGAATGTGTCCTCCCCACCATCACCCACCCTTTCCTCAGGCAATGGTCTGCCCCAGTCTCTCCCCCGGTCTCCTTGTTGCCCTGGCTGAGTGTCCTGGACTAGACCAACAGCTGGTGGGGGTTGTCACTGAATGTCCCACAGCTCCTCGCAGCCCAAATCCCTTCACAATTCCTGCTGCTGTAGAAAATCACTAGTGTGTTTCCCCACCCAGCCCAGGCCCACCTATCAGACCAACAGCATTACCCTGAGAAGACCAGGGTTAGTGTTCCAGCCCTCTGTTCCTCCATCCTCTCTCCAGTAATGGCAAAACTGGTCAGGAGCACCAACAGGCAGTGGCTTCACTTACTACAGAACAGAACGACCTCTTCAGCTCTGTGGAGCTGCTGACCTCATAGCTACAAATAATATGATACAATAATGCCCTAGAGATTTTGCTCTTGCCTGGTCTTGGTCAGCTCTTGATCTGAAACAGCATGTTGTGTTGTCCTTGGACGCTCATATCTGAAGAGTTGAAAAGTTCAGGAAAACATTGGAGACCTTGGTAACCTCGCGGACTGGCTGAACTCACTGAACACTAGCAGAGGGGAGAGAATACAGCCTCTGATAAAAATCACACTGAATGTGGTAAGAGACACACACTACTGCTGAAAGTATGTCCTCTCTAGTTAGCCTTTTGGACATATCTTCTAGAAGGTAGACTACACTTCCACCAACCAACGAAAGCTATATGATTATTGTAAACAAAATGAAAAACAGTGCTTCAAATATTCTCTTGAAGTTTGAATACAACTTTCTTTTAAAGCACAAACCCATGTCTTTACACTAACAGTACCAAGAGCTGGTGACAAGTACTTAACTAATGAGAACCATCCATGTATAATTGTAGTCATATCAATCTTTCATTGATTAGCTCTACACACAGAAAGGATATGACAAGGCATTAGCCATATGGTTGATGACAACAGAAAACCACCTAATAGGCTAGTCTATAAAGGAAAAAACAGAGCTAGTTTGGCAGCCAGGCCTGGCTGTTGTTTATGTTGTTGGAAGTGCTGTACAGACTTTAATAACACGTCTACATGGTATAATTCCCCTCAAAATAGTCAGCAATTATAGTGTGTAAACAGGCCCCTCCTGCCGCTGTGAAACTAGCGAACTCCCAGAGAATCTGGGTAGAGTAGACAGACAGCCGGAGAGGGATTAAAACTGACAGACAGAACACATTTCCCTTTGGAGAGAGACAGGATTCAGGAAGATTAGGCTATTCCCCTCAACCAATATTAGAGGACTTGTTTGAATGTCAGCACTCCTGGAAGTGCAGACTGACTGAAAGGTTCATAGATATGATTATTGAGCTATGGCGACAGGTAGACAAGGTTACCAGTAAATTTGTTTTCAAAGACAGTTGATCATGACCTCCACCATAGGGTATTCATGCAAATGCTTAACTGAAAGTCTTCTATGAAAATGAATATAGAGACATCCTCCTAAACGTTTGTTAACTTGTGTCTCCAACTTCTACAGCTCTGACATACAGAGGTGTTGAAGCTTTTGACCTTTCATTCTGTAGGGAACTAAAAATGTAATGGAAGACAAGAGTTAGCAGGGGAGTGAAATTCATAATTAACATTCTGCTCAGAGAATGTTTCCTGCATGATGTTGGCTGAATGTTCTCTGCCATATTAGACACCTGGTTTTCTAGTATAGTGCAGTCTTTAGCTGTGAGGTAAAACAGTGATGTTGGCTGAATGTTCTCTGCCATATTAGACACCTGGTTTTCTAGTGTAGTGCAGTCTTTAGCTGTGAGGTAAAACAGTGATGGTGGCGAGTGATTTGAAAACAGAATTTCCATTTCACATGTCCCTGTAAGTCATTTGACAGACCAATGCCACAGAATGATGCTCATTCCTACTTCTAGACCCATTGTGCTCCAGGTAAAGACTGGCTAAGTGGAAGAACTCAATTATTACCGAGGCCAGATCAACTTGCAGTGACGTGGGCGGCCTTTTTACAAACCGCTCTAAAACAGAGGCAGGATCACAAAGAGAGGGAGGCTCAGGCAAACTGGCCTGTTCATTATCTGTCTCTGAGAGGAGAGACAACAGCAACCACTTCTATTCTGTTCTGAATCGGGGCATTATGAAGGGAGTGCATGTCACAGTAAGACCTGTGGTTTCTCATGGTCATGGTTCAGTGATGCTGCCCGTCAGGTTCAACACATCACATCATGTAACTGATACCATGTTTTGATTACCAACACTGATTGGGCACTTTGGTCATTAAAGATGCATCTAAAATATGACGTCATCTGACCTGGCAGTGCTGGCACACAAACAGGCAATCTCCCAATCTAAGATGACTATAGGCCTCCAATACAAGGCAGCACAGCAGCCATAGTTAGAGATATTTTGGGATTGAGGCAATGAGGCCCTTGATCTACTTCCCCAGAGTCATATGAACTTGTAGATAGCATTTTTATGGCCCTGTGTCCAGTATGAAGGATGTTAGAGGTAGTTTCACGTGCCAATGCTAATTAGCATTAGCACAATGACTGGAAGTCTATGGGTATTTGCTAGCCTGTTAGCAATTGCGCTAGTTAGCAACTTCTTTGAAACCGCACGCAGAGACATGAAAATATGACTGTGGGAAGTAGATAAAGAGCCTTATTGCCAAAATCCTGAAGTTTCCTTTAAATTCATCCTTATACGCTCTGTTAATTTGAAAGAGAACAAAATGGTGACAATGGAAAGGGCTGTGTGTGACTGTGCATCGGTTCTACCCTGTGGGACATAATTGTATTCGATGTTGGCCTGGATGTCCGTCCATCTCTGCAGAGACCCTTTGGTGCTGTAGCCCTAGGGCCTCGGCTGATGGAGCTGCATAAAACTGACATCCAATTTAACTAATTTTTTACTGGTATATTTCCGTCACAGACAGAGTTTTTATTCATGCTAAGTTAGCAGCATTCAAATGTACAGTACGTCAATAATCGGCTTGTGGGCGGACCCAGAAAAATAAGATACTGAAACATGGCATAATGGGGGTGGGAGGTTGGGATGCAGATTCTGGCAGAGGAGGAGACAAGCAAAGACTCAGTAGCACCATGGAAGGTCCAATATAATCCTGTGGTACTGTGCAATAGACAGGCTGCTGATTGTCCAATTCTCCCCCAGTGGGTCAAAGCACCCACCACACATGGCCAAGGCTGTATGCACACACACACACTAACGTTGCAGTACCATAGCTATCCGTCTCAGAGACAGGATTCTGTGTCTGTTTCCTATTCCCGTCGAAGAATGACAACAACCATATAAAATCCATATAAATTGTTGTTTCTCTGTGCTGATTTTCTTGTCATGTGGCCTTGGTACAGTCAAATATGAATGTGTTCCGTCTATCGGAAGGTTTAAAGAACTGCAGCATTCCCTTCCTGAGGGCAAATAGGGTAGGAATGAAAAGGTCCAAACGTATAGCTCATCCATCCACCATTCGGCAGAGCCTGCAAGTAAAGCTCACCGGATGAGAGCTTGTTCCTACGAATAGAAAAAGGGTACTTGGACATATTTTTGTTTGAAGTGAATGGGAGTTGTAGGATGACACTGCAATCCATGTTATGATGTGTCAAATTGTATGCAAATACCCCTGAGGGAATGGTGCGTTTTCCCTTTCTCTCTCCCCATATGGATCTTTCCAAGCCTTATATCACATTTATGAGACATATAAAACATGTATGGTACATTATATTTCACACACATTTCAGCCCCCTCAGCTCTGTCTCCATGTCCCAGGCTAGCTAAGTGATGGACTATCGTGGTCCAGCCCCCATGCTCTCTCTAAATTACTTATCATGCGGTACTAAATCACTGACAGACAGACCTGGGTTGCATAGCATTACGGAAAACCCACTTAGACAAATAAAGTCTGATGAATGTGACCAAGGGGAGGTTGTGAATGCTTAATAAAAAAAATCTAATACTACTATCTGCAGCACTTACAGGCTTAAAACACAGTACCAAGGTCAAAGACACCTTAAGTGAGAGCACAAGGACATGCTATTAGGGATGGGCTGCAAGGTTATCTGGTAAGAGATAGGCCTACATGGCTCTTTATAAATACAGCTTAAAAGAAGGGGTTATTGTAGGGTAAGGGAAGGCATGGGAGAGGATTACTACCCACATTCCCTGCACACTCACACACCAAATTCAAGTGTTTTTAATTAATAGAGAGAGATAAGATGCAGTGTGGCACTGTAATCCTGCAGTGGAATTGCACAGAAAAATAAAAACTGTCCAGTACCATTCAATAACACTCGATCCCTTCAACCAACAGACATTTGGGCCATAACAGACCTTCCAGAAATATGGTGATTTAGGTCCAAACATAAGGTCTGCTGGGCAGAACTCACCTTGGTGGTGTCATCATGTGAGCGCTGGTACCGTTTCCAGCGGCATCCATAAATCCCTGTGAGACATGACAAACACAGCTGCCTCTCATAGACCTGCAGGGGTTGGTGCTTCACCATGCTCCTTCAGTCCTGGCACGCCTCCAGACCACTAACATCCCATTGACCAAACTGGAGCCTGCCTGGGAGCGGAACAAGGAAACAGAAACGTCAGTATTGCCTTCAATACATGCTACAAGGAAATATTGTATCCATTAGGACATGACAGGTGTATGGGTGATTGTTGTATTTCACTGAGGTGACATTTGAATATCAACAGTCAGCAAGAGAAAAAATTTGAATATCAACATGCCACAGGCATATCTACGCATTTTAATACCAACATATTGCACTGAACTAGAAAGACAAGAAAGTGGTCGTTGAATTAGAATAGATTGAACCATTCTCACAATAGAAATGCCAGGGCCAAATTCTGGTCCCAGTCCGCCCCTGCACAGTACAATGACAAGCACCTTCGGTGCTTTGATGCTAAGCCACAAATTTGAATTGCCATTGTCAAGCCCTGTTTCCAATGACAACTGTGACTGTCTCCCGTGGCTTCCATCGATACAAGGTCAGAGCTAAATTACAATCCAATTGAAAGGACTAGGTGCAGAGTGTCTATTGAACATTACATTAAACTACAATGACATTGAATTTGTTGAATATCCCTTTACTCTCAGAGGATCACAGCCTGGCTGGGTTCTACGGCAGAGTAGAGGGCACCAGGACTTTGTCGAATGTGTTTGTGTGTGGTGCCCACTGGGCAGGCAGGGCAGGATCCAGCCTTGGCCTGGGTCTACTCTGACTAATCCCAGATGAATTACTCAGAGAATGACTAAAGGTCCTGCTGGCTCAGCAGCAACTGATTTCAGTTGCAATAATAACAATAATAATGGCAATAACATTAAGCCAGGGCCTGGCTGGCTCAATAAATGTCACAGTCCTCCTGGGGTATGAAGGAGCATGCTGATCAAGTTAACTCTGAAAAACACATGCTGATTACAATCGGAAAGTGAAACAACCCAGTATCAAGAGTGTAAATAATTGACCTGTACACAAGATTACAACCCAAGATGTGAATTTAAACTCCAAGTAAACATGATTAACAAAAATGATTACAAATGGAGATTAGAATGCAATATTATCAGCATGTTTCTCAATTGAAGACTGTGCCTGACTTGCTAGTCCTCCCACTGTGCCGGTTTTAAATTGCAGCTATCTGTATGGGCCGTCTGTGAGCAGCACTGTGTTTCAGGAGGGATTTGAAATACATGTTAATTACACCCATCAGCATGCAATCAGGGCAGCGTGAGCTCTATGGCTTTGGACAGCTGTTTATTTGCCTCATCAGAGGGGGTTGTGCTTCCTGTCATAAGTGGAACTGCCGTGAGGAGGGCATGGGGCTCATCAAGACCACTCTGTCACACCCCAGCTGGCCCTGTCACCACAGCTCCGTGACCAGACCAGTCAGGCTGAGCACTGTTGTGTAGTTTGACTAGTCCTGGTTGAGGAGCTTCAGGGTGTTGTAGGGTTTAGCTGAGGATCAGACACTGCTGCCTGCCCTGCCTCGCAGAAGCACAGTTATTTGATCATCTGTTTTTTGTCTAAATAAATCACATCAGAGCAGTGGATGGCTTTATAACGCAAGCACAAACCACAGGCTTATAAAATCTGCTATGGAAACAAACTGCTGTCCAAAGTCTTCATCCTCCCAGGCTGCACTGCTTCCATCAGAATCCTTTGGCTCAGGGATGTAACTATGGGACTATATGCACTTCATATCGAATGAACTGGGGCACTAGTACTTCAAGGGTCTAGTGAGGAATGAATATACACTGTTCAAAAGTTTGGGGTAACTAAGAACTGTCCTTGTTTTTGAACGAAGGCCAGAATCCCAGAGTTGCCTCTACACTGTTGACATTGAGACTGGTATTTTGCAGGTACTATTTAATGAAGCTGCCAGTTGAGGACTTGTGAGGCGTCTGTTTCTCAAACTAGACACTAACGAACTTGCCCACTTGTTCAGTTGTGCACCGGGGCCTCCCACTCCCCTTTCTATTCTGGTTAGAGCCAGTTTGAACTGTTCTGTGCAGGGAGTAGTACACAGCGTTGTACGAGATATTCAGTTTCTTGGCAATTTATCGCATGGAATAGCCTTCATTTCTCAGAACAAGAATAGACTGACGAGTTTCAGAAGAAAGTTTGTTTAAGTCCAGTTTGATTGCTTCTTTAAGCAACAGTTTTCAGCTGTGCTAACAATTGCAAAAGGGTTTTCTAATGATCAATTAGCTTTTCAAAATGATGAACTTGGATTAGCTAACAATGTGCCATTGGAACACAGAAGTGATGGTTGCTGATCAAATCAAATCAAATCAAATTTATTTATATAGCCCTTCGTACATCAGCTGATATCTCAAAGTGCTGTACAGAAACCCAGCCTAAAACCCCAAACAGCAAGCAATGCAGGTGGAGAAGCACAGTGGCTAGGAAAAACTCCCTAGAAAGGCCAATACCTAGGAAGAAACCTAGAGAGGAACCAGGCTATGTGGGGTGGCCAGTCCTCTTCTGGCTGTGCCGGGTGGAGATTATAACAGAACATGGTCAAGATGTTCAATGTTCATAAATGACCAGCATGGTCGAATAATAATAAGGCAGAACAGTTGAAACTAGAGCAGCAGCACAGTCAGGTGGAAGTTGAAACTGGAGCAGCAGCATGGCCAGGTAGACTGGGGACAGCAAGGAGTCATCATGTCAGGTAGTCCTGGGGCATGGTCCTAGGGCTCAGGTCAGTTGAAACTGGAACAGCAGCATGGCCAGGTGGACTGGGGACAGCAAGGAGTCATCATGTCAGGTAGTCCTGGGGCATGGTCCTAGGGCTCAGGTCCTCCGAGAGAGAGAAAGAAAGAGAGAAGGAGAGAATTAGAGAACGCACACTTAGATTCACACAGGACACCGAATAGGACAGGAGAAGTACTCCAGATATAACAAACTGACCCCAGCCCCCCGACACATAAACTACTGCAGCATAAATACTGGAGGCTGAGACAGGAGGGGTCAGGAGACACTGTGGCCCCATCCGAGGACACCCCCGGACAGGGCCAAACAGGAAGGATATAACCCCACCCACTTTGCCAAAGCACAGCCCCCACACCACTAGAGGGATATCTTCAACCACCAACTTACCATCCTGAGACAAGGCTGAGTATAGCCCACAAAGATCTCCGCCACGGCACAACCCAAGGGGGGGGGGGCGCCAACCCAGACAGGATGACCACAACAGTGAATCAACCCACTCAGGTGACGCACCCCCTCCAGGGACAGCATGAGAGAGCCCCAGCAAGCCAGTGACTCAGCCCCTGTAATAGGGTTAGAGGCAGAGAATCCCAGTGGAAAGAGGGGAACCGGCCAGGCAGAGACAGCAAGGGCGGTTCGTTGCTCCAGAGCCTTTCCGTTCACCTTCCCACTCCTGGGCCAGACTACACTCAATCATATGACCCACTGAAGAGATGAGTCTTCAGTAAAGACTTAAAGGTTGAGACCGAGTTTGCGTCTCTGACATGGGTAGGCAGACCGTTCCATAAAAATGGAGCTCTATAGGAGAAAGCCCTGCCTCCAGCTGTTTGCTTAGAAATTCTAGGGACAATTAGGAGGCCTGCGTCTTGTGACCGTAGCGTACGTATAGGTATGTACGGCAGGACCAAATCAGAGAGATAGGTAGGAGCATGCCCATGTAATGCTTTGTAGGTTAGCAGTAAAACCTTGAAATCAGCCCTTGCTTTGACAGGAAGCCAGTGTAGAGAGGCTAGCACTGGAGTAATATGATCAAATTTTTTGGTTCTAGTCAGGATTCTAGCAGCCGTATTTAGCACTAACTGAAGTTTATTTAGTGCTTTATCCGGGTAGCCGGAAAATAGAGCATTGCAGTAGTCTAACCTAGAAGTGACAAAAGCATGGATTAATTTTTCTGCATCATTTTTGGACAGAAAGTTTGATTTTTGCAATGTTACGTAGATGGAAAAAAGCTGTCCTCGAAATGGTCTTGATATGTTCTTCAAAAGAGAGATCAGGGTCCAGAGTAACGCCGAGGTCCTTCACAGTTTTATTTGAGACGACTGTACAACCATTAAGATTAATTGTCAGATTCAACAGAAGATCTCTTTGTTTCTTGGGACCTAGAACAAGCATCTCTGTTTTGTCCGAGTTTAATAGTAGAAAGTTTGCAGCCATCCACTTCCTTATGTCTGAAACACATGCTTCTAGCGAGGGCAATTTTGGGGCTTCACCATGTTTCATTGAAATGTACAGCTGTGTGTCATCCGCATAGCAGTGAAAGTTTACATTATGTTTTCGAATAACATCCCCAAGAGGTAAAATATATAGTGAAAACAATAGTGGTCCTAAAACGGAACCTTGAGGAACACCGAAATTTACAGTTGATTTGTCAGAGGACAAACCATTCACAGAGACAAACTGATATCTTTCCGACAGATAAGATCTAAACCAGGCCAGAACATGTCCGTGTAGACCAATTTGGGTTTCCAATCTCTCCAAAAGAATGTGGTGATCGATGGTATCAAAAGCAGCACTAAGGTCTAGGAGCACGAGGACAGATGCAGAGCCTCGGTCCGATGCCATTAAAATGTCATTTACCACCTTCACAAGTGCCGTCTCAGTGCTATGATGGGGTCTAAAACCAGACTGAAGCATTTCGTATACATTGTTTGTCTTCAGGAAGGCAGTGAGTTGCTGCGCAACAGCCTTCTCTAAAATTTTTGAGAGGAATGGAAGATTCGATATAGGCCGATAGTTTTTTATATTTTCTGGGTCAAGGTTTGGCTTTTTCAAGAGAGGCTTTATTACTGCCACTTTTAGTGAGTTTGGTACACATCCAGTGGATAGAGAGCCGTTTATTATGTTCAACATAGGAGGGCCAAGCACAGGAAGCAGCTCTTTCAGTAGTTTAGTTGGAATAGGGTCCAGTATGCAGCTTGAAGGTTTAGAGGCCGTGATTATTTTCATCATTGTGTCAAGAGATATAGTACTAAAACACTTGAGCGTCTCTCTTGATCCTAGGTCCTGGCAGAGTTGTGCAGACTCAGGACAACTGAGGTTTGGAGGAATACGCAGGTTTAAAGAGGAGTCCGTAATTTGCTTTCTAATAATCATAATCTTTTCCTCAAAGAAGTTCATGAATTTATCACTGCTAAAGTGAAAGTCATCCTCTCTTGGGGAATGCTGCTTTTTAGTTAGCTTTGCCACAGTATTAAAAAGGAATTTCGGATTGTTCTTATTTTCCTCAATTAAGTTAGAAAAATAGGATGATCGAGCAGCAGTAAGGGCTCTACGGTACTGCACGGTACCGTCCTTCCAAGCTAGTCGGAAGACTTCCAGTTTGGAAGTAATGGGCCAGTGTCAGCCTATGTAGATATTTCATAAAAATAAAGAAAATCTGCCGTTTCCAGCTACAATAGTCATTTACAACATTACCAATGTCTACACTGTATTTCTTATCAATTTGATGTTATTTTAAAATTAGCAAAAAAATAAATTAATTGCTTTTCTTTCAAAAACAAGGACATTTCTAAGTGACCCCAAACTTTTGAATGGTAGTGTATTAAAGGGAGTACTGCATAATTAAGTAGGACTGGCTTCTATTCTGTGGCACTATCCTGTGTGTGTATTAATACGGAGAAGAAAGGACTTGGGAGGGGCTTAGTTCCATAGACAGGATGACGACACTGAACTAACCAACTTCAAATGTGAGCTCAAGTAAAGCATATACACATCTATTATAGGTCATCCTATTATGTAGTAGGGTTAATAAGCAGCCTGTAGTGAATATATTGGATCATGATAATTATTTGTATTTAGGCTTCCAGTCCAGTTTCGAGAGTAGAGATGGATCATTACACATCTTTACAACACCAACATTAAACATATTGACATGTGTAAACTAATTCAAATATAGTCAACAAAACCTTTGATATGATGAGTTTGATCTCCAACATGGGGTCTGGGTGTTGAGGCAGCTGCTTTAACACCCGAGATGTGCAAGGGAAGCATTATGGTCATGTTTCTCACAGCATCAGTACTAGTGATATCAGTCCCTCCTTATTAAAGGCCATATGCATTAACATAATATGCCAATTACTAACCCTCACTGCATGGCACCTTCACAACTAAACATTTCCCACTGTGTGTATACTGTATTGGATCAGAGTTGACAGAGTAAATATAGCCTATGCAGAGTAGAATTTAATTGCAGAGCAATATTGTTCTCATCATATCCAATGTGATCCAATTGCGTAAAAGCATAAATGAAATGTGTATGAAGTGCATTCTTCTCATCACTAAGTTTCCCTGAGCATTATGCAATAATGACCGATTGCCAGTAAAGAAGCCTGGCAGTATACAGTTAGGAGAGTGGGCTGCCCCAACAAAGTCACAGATTGTCTGTGACCGTCTGCTAAACAAGACCAGCTCTTTCTTTACAAAGCCAGAGGTTGTCAAACTATTTGTTGCGGACAGTAAATCACGTGTTGCCTTGAATGCCCTCTGTCCTAATGTCTGAAAAATAAGATCGAAGGGCGAGGAAGACCCCAAAAATGTTCATCTTAGATTCTGCTGCCTCATTTCCTTCAATCAAAGAGGCAGAGAGAAACAGTCTGCAGGGTAGGAAATGCTTCAGCACTTTTCCCTGGCCAGCAGACAGAGGGGAGAGGGAGACTCCTTTAACCAACAAACAGATTGGAAGGAGACTGAGGCCAAGTAGCACAGGCCTTCAGCATGACCAGATGCCAGGCCACAGCTATTGGGTTGGAGTGTTACAGAGAACACAGTAGACACCTCTCAGATTCTCATAGCTTCTCATCTTAGCTGACCTAACACACTGGAATCAGCAGGAGCTCAAAGACTCAATCGGCTGCTAAACATCACAGCTCAGTGTCAGTCGGATTCCAAAGGCTGTTTAAGATTACAAAGTCTATAGACAATTGACCCTTCGCCAAGCCCTGCCCCAGAATTTAGGGCAAACAATCGCAGCACTCCAACGGATAGCAACTGTCGTCAAGTCCGATATCTTGGACAATCTCAAGTTTTAAATCGCATGAAACTGGAAATTAACCAATACTCTGTTGTTCATGCAATGGAATGGTCAAATGTATATATTATATTATTTATTTATATATTATTTATATATATTATTTTTTTAAGTGAATGGGTGACAGAGAGAAACAAAATGGTACAGTTTGAGGCCATGTGGCAGAAAGTGATAAGAGCGCTGGAGATAATCGTGGGGGCTAGTGGGTCTGGGCAGGTGTGATGTAGTGATGTGTGTATGATGTAGTCGTATGTATGCATGTTTTGTATCGTTTATAAAAGATTAAATCAGATTTTTATTATAATTGCAGGAAAGCTATGGAAAAACAGTTCTTATAAAATCAATGTTAAAAATGGCTAAACAAATTGTACAGTGCACCAGGAGTACTTGCTACTGTGATTCCTGATGTGCAGAACCTGAGTATTTTTCTAATCCGAAATTGTTACATTGTTTGCTAGCTCAGCTGGTTAGCTAGCTCAGTCTCATTGACCCCCAAGCATTGCTAAAGCTAGCTAGCCACTTAATATAACTTGTTTTTTTCCTAAAATGTACGTTAGCTAGCTAAGCTAGCTCCCATGTGCTGTCGCCTTCAGGATATGATTTGAGAACACTATTTAGCTCCAAAAATGGTTATAGCTTTGACTGCATGCTGACAGTGACTTAAGAGCCATTCAACATTGTAATGCAGTCCACCACAACATACCCAAGAGTTTCCCGATTAGGAAAGGGTAGTCGGTGTTAAATTGAATTGGGTATTAGAAACAGTTTGAGATCAGGGGATTTCGCAAGTGGTTGAATGGGGAATTGGGCTTCCCGGGAAAATGTTGTCTGAGGTTTCAACAGTAACCAAGGGGGGGGGGGGCTTAGCAAAGGGTCAATTGTTTAGAAGGAGCTCTGAGCTCCAAGCATGGATTCAATTTTTCAATTGATAGATGACTTTGGTCCATTTATTAGTAGCAGGCTTTCTATCATAAGACTACTGTACCTCAAAGGATTTTATTGGCTTTAATAAATCTCTCCTCATTGCAATTAAAAACCACCATCATCTCCTTGGAGAATTGAGCTATGGCCATCAAGCTCATAGATGAATAGGGGAGGCTTTGGTTAATTAAATGCCCTTTGAGGAGTCCATTTTAACGAGCAGGCTGATAGTGCTCAGATCACAGACGTTTAAAGCATCTCAATCTCGGGCAGAGTTAATCCATCAGCGGAGTGATGACAGTCTCACCCTGTCACTCAGTGCAACGTCTGCCTTCTGTGATTCATCAACACATTTAATTAACAGATGGTTGGTTTTCATTTGGTCAAATGCGAAACAAGTTACTTCCGAGTCAGTCACTCTCCCACACGGCTCCAAAACGCTGACACAGCTCCTTGTCCCACTCGCTCTAAAACCCTCGCCAGGAACTGTGACGCATATTCATGAGCCAGAGAGCTCACCGCGAGGCGCGGAGTGACATGCTACGACTGCCTGTTTAGGTGTGTGGGCTCCAGCCTCACTCTGTGCAGGTTTGATAGAGTTCCATGTGCAGTGGGCGGAAATATTTGGTCTCTCCATTTCCCATCCTGTATTAGACTCTTCAGGCCTAGTAAAAGGTACCCAAGAATACATTAGGGAGTAGATATAGTGGAAGTATTCATGAGTGCCTACACACTCCACATCAACCCACTGAGGTACAAAAGCACCATCAATGTGGTTTATTTATAATAATATGACAAATTTCTTCAAGCAAACATTCACTATTCTGCATTTAGGCATTCCATTTTGAAATACAATTTGAACTTTGTCTATAATGGGACCACTTATAATGAAACAAGGGGAATCTCAAAAGGCACACTGAAACTTTGAATAATTAGCATAAAACAGCAGATTGAGTGATACAGTGGAGAAAGCTATTATGTAGCCCATCCTCTCATATTTCAAATCCTCCTCCTATTTCAGGGGCAATCATTCTAGGTAAACCCTGTTTAGGGAATGTCCTTGTTTTTGTCCAAAATAACATAAAATTGATCAGAAATACAGTGTAGACATTGTTAATGTTGTAAATGACTATTGTAGCTGGAAACAAGAGGTTGACCGATTAATCGGAATGGCCGATTAATTAGGGCAGATTTCAAGTAATTGGCATTTTTGGACACCGATCATGTCCGATTTACATTGCACTCCGGGAGGAGACTGCGTGGCAGGCTGACTACTTGTTATGTGAGTGCCGCAAGGAGCCAAGGTAAGTTGCTAGCTAGCATTAAACGTTTCTTATAAAAAACATTCAATCTTAACATAATCATTAGTCAACTACGAGGTTGATGATATTGCTAGTTTATCTAGCGTGTCCTGCGTTGCATATAAATCAATGCGGTGCCTGTTAATTTATCATTGAATCACAGCCTACTTCGCCAAACGGGTGATTTAACAAGCGCATTTGCGAAAAAAGCACTGTCGTTGCACCAATGTGTACCTAACCATAAACAACGCCTTTCTTAAAATCAATACACAGAAGTATACTTTTTTTTAAAACCTGCATATTTAGTTAAAAGAAATCCAGGTTAGCAGGCAATATTAAACTAGGGAAATTGTGTCACTTCTCTTGCGTTCATTGCACGCAGAGTCAGGGTATATGCAACAGTTTGGGCCGCCTGGCTTGTTGCGAAATAATTTGCCAGAGTTTTATGTAATTATGTCATAATATTGAAGGTTGTGCAATGTAACAGGAATATCTACACTTATGGATGCCACCCATTAGATAAAATACGGAACGGTTCTGTATTTCGCTGAAAGAATAAACGTTTTGTTTTCGAAATGATAGTTTCCGGATTTGACCATATTAATGCCCTAAGGCTCGTATTTCTGTGTGTTATATTATAATTAAGTATATGATTTGATAGAGCAGTTTGACTGAGCGGTGGTAGGCAGCAGCTGGCTCGTAAGCATTCATTCAAACAGCACTTTACTGCGTTTGCCAGCAGCATTGCGCTGTTAATGACTTCAAGCCCATCAACTCCCGAGATTAGGCTGGCAATACTAAACTACCTATTAGAACATCCAATAGTCAAAGGTAAATGAAATTCAAATGGTAGAGAGAGAAATAGTCCTATAATAATAACTACAAGCTAAAACTTCTTACCTTGGAATTTAAGACTCACGTTAAAAAGGAACCACCAGCTTTCATATGTTCTCATGTTCTTAAATAGAACTTAAATGTTACACATGGCACTTTTACTTTCTTCTCCAACAGTTTGTTTTTGCATTATTTAAACCAAATTGAACAGGTTCCATTATTTACTTGAGGCTAAATTGATTTTATTGATGTATTAAGTTAACATAAGTGTTCATTCAGTATTGTTGTAATTGTCATTATTACAAATAAATAAAATGTTAAAAATTATTGGTATCAGCTTTTATGGTCCTCCAATAATCGGTATCGGCGTTGAAAAATTATAATGGGTCGACCTCTAATTAAAAGCATCATTTATCCCATTCTTCTCAATTATGATGCCAGAGTTAGTCAGACAATTAGAACTGTCAAAAAGTAATACAAATAGCTTTTTAGCAAAGAGCCATTTTTCAAGCAAGAATTTCACTAGGACTGAGTGTGGAGGGGAAAACTGAAAATGTGCTATTATTGGTCCATTAAACAATTTACCACATGGTGATGTCACCATTGAAGGTCAAATCTCCACCCCACTAAAACAGGTGGAAAATTCAGGCAGTCTTTTCAAACAGCTTTTACACTTAAAAGGGGCATTATCATTTTCATAATTTCATGTATTACTCGAAATTCACAGTGTTGACTGAACTGGGCCTTTAAATACTCACTGTAGATCACTATACTAATTGCACCTTATGTTTCAAGTGGGAATAATTACAATCTCACTATTTCAGCAAATTTTGAGAATGTCTCAGAAATTTGAGAACCTTTTGAGAATGTCACAGTAAAGAAAATTAATCATAATATGAACATCTTCAATATGAATAATTAAGGTTATGAGTCGTGTTTTGCTTGCTATCCTTGAAGTGGTTGACTCATTACAAAGCTTTTCCTTCAAAACACAGTCACATGAATGAATACAGATTTTATGTACAGTAAGCACACAAGACCGGTGGCATGGCAGTTCAAGGTACCTCAACTCTCTGACGTCTATACCCCACGACACTGGGTTGAAACAACAACTCAGTATTCAGAGTACTCAACACCAGCTTGTTCAGAAAACCCAGCTGTCAGAACAAGTTGGCCTCTATTGGAGGCCCATATAAAGTTGCATAATATGTCCTCCTGGATCTGTCAACATGTACAGTCTGCACATTTCAACAAGCAACGAGTCATTTTTATTGATTTCTTATTCATAATCATGGCCATTAGGTGAAGCTACAAGCCATAGTCTATTCTACCGGAGATGTTGTGCAAGATATCTAGTAGTGCTATCTATTACCAAGTCATTTCGCTCACTGTGCACGCCCTGCAGACAGGAAAGAGCAATAAGTGCTTTAAGAGCTGTGTGCACTAAAGAATGAGTAACAAGCCTAATACAGTTACTCATTTGTGGATTGCTGCCTGGCATATGGAAAGCAGGCGAACAGGCTGTTGCCTATAATATGCCAGCAGAAGATGAATCATGCATCAATTCAAACTAACAGAAAGGCTTGTAGTCGAGGGAAATCAAGCCTCCCAGTCAGACCGTTGAGGGATAGCTATCTACTAGCTGTTACCAGGGCCAGGGCTAGCAAAAGAATCAGGAAAGTAGAGTTTAGGCCGCTAACTCAAAGCAAACTATTCACCACCACTGCTCCTCATAGTCCCTATCCACACAAGCACAAAGGAGCCAGGGAACACTTTTCAAAGCTCTGCCGAGAGAGGGGTCGACTTTGTGGGTAAAAATCTTTTTTACAAAAAAGAGGAATTGACTGAAGTGAAGATTTTGCACCGACTGCAGTGCTTGTGAAACACCTTTTTAGGAAGACTTGAGACGGCAGGTTCTCAAAAGTCAAACAACAAGGGCACCTGATGGAATAGGCCCATCTTATCGTGTGATACTGAAGGGTGACCAGATGATATAGACATGTTGATCTGTTTAGCTTTTGGTGAGGAAGGCAAATGTGATTGAGTCACACACACACACACACACACACACACACACACACACACACTATATTCAATATAAGCATGTGAAAACAAAGTTCAAAGAGGTGGTGGGTAATTAGTTGTTTTGACACAGTTACTCAATATTGTTCACCACTGAAAAGGTGCAATGTTGTCCAACAAGTTTTCAGATATCTCTGCTAAAATTGTGAACATGAGACTTTAAGCACTGTATTTACTCAAGATGAACTAATGATCCAGTCTTAGAACATCTCCAAAAATAGAGCATGTTAACCTCCATTTCGTAATGATCTAGACAGATATTAGATATGCAAAATCCTGCAAATGAAAGATATTCGAAGTAAAATAAATATTTTTTCAGCTACAGCTAAAAAAAAAAGGAAGTAGGCCAACCGTAGATTAACATGTGTGAATGCATTTGAACTCCACAAATGGAATATAAATGCGCAATTTGTTTTCAAGTGTCACTGTCATAGGCAGGCATCCGGTGAGGAGAGTCAGGAGACAGACTGCGAGATGGTACATTCACTCAAATATCATTCCACAACTAACATCAAGCGAGGCATTACAGAAAGAGAACGTCCGAAAGGCACCGTCTTCAGATTGCCAGAAGGCACAGGGAACGTCACAGTAACCTGAAGCACAGTCCCTCTGCAAGTAAAGCGTAATATTGCACAGAGTAGTCACAGGGAAACTTTCCAAACTGCTGACATCTGTGTGCGAGGGTATAACCTAATGCGTTGCAAACAGTGTCATGAGGATAGCTGGCAGCAACGTTTTTCCCTTGGCAATAATAACACTGAAGCAAGCAATGAAGAAGCATCTCCATTTCTTAAGATTTACAGTCAATTAGGTTTGCCTCATTAACAGATTCAACATTTGCAAGCACTGAATTTCCCCAGCTCTAAATTCTTCAAAAATACTGTACAGCATTTGAAAGGCAAGGCTGAGACTAAACCAGATACATCATTCTGATAAATGGTTCAGTGCTAAGTCTGCTAAGTCTAATAATGTTTTGGTATTACTGAGAATGATTGAGGTTGTGCCACTGGGTCATTCATTTAATTTAATGTTAATACAATGAATCAATAAAGGAACAGCCGTCACCCAGCTCATTGGGAGCATGATGGCACGCTGGAAGTCTGCCAGGAAAGGTCAGCATTGGGATCATGATAGAGCACCAAAAGTATGCCAGGACAGGAGAGGTACAGTAGAATTGGGTCAAATGCCATAAAGAGATCGTCCTCTCAATTTTTATCAGAGAAAAGGATCAATCTCAGAGGAAGCGATCAGGACCGGTCTCCTCTCATGGGCCAAGGAGAGGTGTGATCTGACGCAGGAAGAGAAGAGCCGAGTCAGCCAGTTGGTAATGCTGGCTGTTATACTGCATCCAGGGTGCAATTGGAGTCAGAGCTCCAGAAGGTGATTGATGGAGCTCAGATCAGACAATAGACTTAGGTAAATATAGCCTTCTCCTTGGGGAGACATCACCTGCTGGGGGACCAAACAATCCATTACAACAGGCGTCCTCATATTGCTGTGGGCATACACAGGCAGGCATGCAAGGCGAATATGCTGTAATCCAGAATTACCTTCCATATTTTCAAGGATAACATATGAAGATGAAAATTCTAAAATATGCACTAGAGTGGAGACAGATGGAGAAAAAAAAAACATGCAAAGAAGATATTGCATGGATACACAGGGCAAAGACTAATCACACACTGCTAGGTTTCAAACACAGTTTAGTTCTTCTTGATCAAACAGCCAATTAAATCAGACGGGCATTAAATCAGCAGTAGTGCACTTTCAGCCTGTAAAGTGGTGGTGCGTTTCAATGAGTCATGCAGTCTCAGTAACAGTGAGCCCATCCCTCCCAGCAGCCTCTCGGTTATCATGTGGGCACAACGTGTTTGCAGACACCTCGTCTCCCTGAGAAGTGAAAGCCTGTGATTAAGGCTACCACAGAGATAGTGGAGAAGAGCAGCGCTAACCAACAGGATGGTGCTAGGGTACACGGTGGAATGTTTGATTATCACATATTCTAAGTCAGAGCCGTCCAGAGTAGTGATGCTGGACGGGCGGGCAGGTGCGGGTGTAGTGATCGGTTGAAGAGCATTCATTTAGTTTTACTTGCATTTAAGAGCAGTTGGAGGCCACGGAAGGAGAGTTGTATGGCATTGAAGCTCGTCTGGAGGTTAGTTAACAGTGTCCAAATAGGGGCCAGAAGTATACAGAATGGTGTCGTCTGCGTAGAGGTGGATCAGAGAATCACCAGCAGCAAGAGTGACATCATTGATGTATACAGAGAAGAGTGGGACCGAGAATTGAACCCTGTGGCACCCCGATAGAGGCTGCCAGAGGTCCGGACAACAGACCCTCCGATTTGACACACTGAACTCGATCAGAGAAGTAGTTGGTAAACCAGGCGAGGCAATCATTTGAGAAACCAAGGCTGTCGAGTCTGCCAATAAGAATGTGGTGATTGACAGAGTTGAAAACCTAGGCCAGTTGATGAATACGGCTGCGCAGTAATGTCTCTTATCGATGGCGGTTATGATATTGTTTATTAGAACCTTGAGCATGGCTGAGGTGAACCAGGACCAGCTCTGAAACCAGATTGCATAGCAGAGAAGGTACGGTGGAATTCGAAATGGTCGGTAATCTGTTCGTTAACGTGGCTTTCGAAGACCATAGTACGACAGGGTACGATACCACTATACAGTGGGGCAAAATTGTGCAAGTTCTCCCACTTAAAAAGATGAGGCCTGTAATTTTCATCATAGGTACACTTCAACTATGACAGACAAAATGAGAAGAAAACAAATCCAGAAAATCACATTGTAGGATTTTTAATGAATTTATTTGCAAATTATGGTGGAAATAAGTATTTGGTCACCTACAAACAAGCAAGATTTCTGGCTCTCACAGACCTGTAACTTCTTCTTTAAGAGGCTCCTCTGTCCTCCACTCGTTACCTGTATTAATGGCACCTGTTTGAACTTGTTATCAGTATAAAAGACACCTGTCCACAACCTCAAACAGTCACACTCCAAACTCCACTATGGCCAAGACCAAAGAGCTGTCAAAGGACACCAGAAACAAAATTGTAGACCAGCACCAGGCTGGGAAGACTGAATCTGCAATAGGTAAGCAGCTTGGTTTGAAGAAATCAACTGTGGGAGCAATTATTAGGAAATGGAAGACATACAAGACCACTGATCATCTCTCTCGATCTGGGGCTCCACGCAAGATCTCTGGGCTGGGTCTTTCAGCATGACAATGATCCCAAACACACCGCCCGGGCAACGAAGGAGTGGCTTCGTAAGAAGCATTTCAAGGTCCTGGAGTGGCCTAGCCAGTCCCCAGATCTCAACCCCATAGAAAATCTTTGGAGGGAGTTGAAAGTCCGTGTTGCCCAGCAACAGCCCCAAAACATCACTGCTCTAGAGGAGATCTTCTTGGAGGAATGGGCCAAAATACCAGCAACAGTGTGTGAAAACCTTGTGAAGACTTACAGAAAACGTTTGACCTCTGTCATTGCCAACAAAGGGTATATAACAAAGTATTGAGATAAACTTTTGTTATTGACCAAATACTTATTTCCCACCATAATTTGCAAATAAACTCATTAAAAATCCTACAATGTGATTTTCTGGATTTTTTTTTCTCATTTTGTCTGTCATAGTTGAAGTGTACCTATGATGAAAATTACAGGCCTCTCATCTTTTTAAGTGGGAGAACTTGCACAATTGGTGGCTGACTAAATAGCTGGTGGCTGACAGTTTGGGTCTAGAGCGTCTCCACCTTTGAAGAGGGGGATGACCGTGGCAGCTTTCCAATCTATGGGAATCTCAGACACTACGAAAGAGAGGTTGAACAGGCTAGTAAAAGGGGTTGCAATAATTTCAGCAGATAATTTTAGAAAGAGGTTCCAGATTGTCTAGCCCGCCTGATTTGTTGGGGTCCAGATTTTACAGCTCTTTCAGAACATCAGCTATCTGGATTTGGATAAAGCAGAAATGGTGGGGGCTTGGGCGGGATGCTGTGGAGGGTGCCGGGCAGTTGACCGGGGTAGGGGTAGCCAGGTGGAAAGCATGGACAGCCATAGAGAAATGCTTATTGAAATTATAGTGGATTTATCGGTGGTGACAGTGTTTCCTAGCCTCAGAGTAGTGGGCAGCTGGGAGGTGCTCTTATTCTCTATGGACTTTAGTGTCCCAGAACTTTTTTGAGTTTGTACTACAGGATGCAAATTTCTGTTTGAAAAAGCGAGCCTTAGGAACAAATATACAGACAGTTAGGAACGCTAACTTCCCAGAAAAGTTGCATATTACATATTACTTTTAATGGAGCATGCTTATTTAAGATGGTGAGGAAGGCACTTTTAAAGAATAACCAGGCATCCTCTACTGACGGGGTGAGGTCAATGTCATTCCAGGATACCCCAGCTAAGTCAATAAGAAAGGCCTGCTCGCAGAAGTGTTTTAGGGAGCATTTGACAGTGATGATGGGTGGTCGTTTGATCGCACCCTACGGATGCAGGCAATGAGGCAGTGATTGCTGAGGTCTTGATTGAAAACAGCAGAGGTGTATTTGGAGGGCGAGTTGGTTATGATGATATCTATGAGGGTGCTCGTGTTCACGGATTTGGGGTTGTACCTGGTAGGTTCATTGGTAATTTGTGTGAGATTGAGGGCATCTAGATTAGATTGTAGGATGGCCAGGGTGTTAAGCATGTCCCAGTTTAGGTCACCTAGTAGCACGAGCTCAGAAGATAAATGGGGGGCAATCAATTCACATATGGTGTCCAGGGCACAGCTGGGGGCAGAGGGTGGTCTATAGCAAGCGGCAACGGTGAGAGAGACTTGTTTCTGGAAAGGTGAATTTTTAGAAGTAGAAGCTCAAATTGTTTGGGTACAGACTTGGATAGTAAGACAGAACTCTGCAGGCTCTCTTTGCAGTAGATTGCAACACCGGCCCCTTTGGCAGTTCTATCATGGTGGAAAATGTTGTATTTAGGGGTGGAGATTTCAGGGTTTTTGGTGGTTTTCCTAAGCCAGGATTCAGACACGGCTAAGACATCCGGGTTGGCAGAGTGTGCTAAAGCAGTGAGTAAAACAAACTTAGTGGGAAAGTTTCTAATGTTAACATGCATGAAACCAAGGCTTTTACAGTTACAGAAGTCAACAAATGAGAGCACCTGGGGAGTGGGAGTGGAGCTAGGCACTTCAGGACCTGGATAAACCTCTACATCACCAGATGAACAGAGGAGAAGTAGGATAAGGGTACGGCTAAAGGCTATACGAACTGGCCGTCTAGCACATTCAAAACAAAGAGTAAAAGGAGCGGGTTTCTGGGCACGATAGCATAGATTCAAGGCATAGTGTGCAGACAAAGGTAAGGTAGGATGTGAGTACATGGAGGTAAGGTATAGGTATTGAGTAATGATGACAGAGATATAGTCTCTAGAGATGTTTTAAACCAGGTGATGTCATCACATATGTAGGAGGTGTAACAACATGGTTGGTAAAGGCATATTGAGCAGGGCTAGAGGCTCTACAGTGAAATAAGACAGTAATCACTTACCAGAACAGTAATGGACGAGGAATATTGATATTAGAGAGAGGCATGCGTAGCCAAGTGATCATATGGGTCCAGTGAGTGTTTGGGCTGGCTGGGGACACGGCGATTCAGACAATTAGCAGGCCGGGGCTAGCAAGCTAGCAGACCGGGGTTAGCAAGCTAGCAGACCGGGGCTAGCAAGCTAGCAGTTAGCAGATCGCTGGTCCTTTTGTGGCAGGGCTGAAATGCAGTGAATTTTTTGGGTGGGGTTTCAGCTCATTTGCATGGCAAAGAGGGAGTTTACAATTCATCTTATAACTCTTCATAACTTTCTGGAGTACAGTCGTGGCCAAAAGTTATACGAATGACAAATAAGAATGACAAATATTAATTTTCAAAGTCTGCTGCCTCAGTTTGTTTGATAGCAATTTGCATTTTCTCCAGAATGTTATGAAAAGTGATCAGATGAATTGCAAAGTCCCTCTTTGCCATGCAAATGAACTGAATACCCAAAAAACATTTCCACTGCATTTCAGCCCTGCCACAAAAGGACCAGCTGACATCATGTCAGTGATTCTCTCGTTAACACAGGTGTGAGTGTTGACGAGGACAAGGCTGGAGATCACTCGGTCATGCTGATTGAGCTCGAATAACAGACTGGAAGCCTCAAAAGGAGGGTGGTGCTTGGAATCATTGTTCTTCCTCTGTTAATCATGGTTACCTGCAAGGAAACACGTGCCGTCATCAATGCTTTGCACAAAAAGGGCTTCACAGGCAAGGATATTGCTGCCTGTAAGATTGCATCTAAATCAACCATTTTAAATCAACCATTTATCAGATCATCAAGTACTCAAGGAGAGCGGTTCAATTGTTGTGAAGAAGGCTTCAGGGTGCCCAAGAGGACCGTCTCCTAAAGTTGATTCAGCTGTGGGATCGGGCACCACCAGTACAGAGCTTGCTCAGGAATGGCAGCAGGCAGGTAGGTATGAGTGCATCTGCACACACAGTGAGGCGAAGACGTTTGGAGGATGGCCTGGTGTCAAGATGGGCAACAAAGAAGCCACTTCTCTCCAGGAAAAACATCAGGGACAGACTGATATTCTGGAAAAGGTACAGTGATTGTACTGCTGAGGACTGGGGTAAAGTCATTTTCTCTGATGAATCCCCTTTCCGATTGTTTGGGGCATCCGGAAAAAAGCTTGTCCGGAGAAGACAAGTCCACATGCCAGCAGCATACCACCCTGCATACCACTGCTGGCTTGCTTCTGAAGCTAAGCAGGGTTGGTCCTGGTTGGTCCTGCTGGAAGTGGTGTTGGAAGGCCGGTAGGAGGCACTCTTCCCTCTGGTCTAAAAAAATATCCCAATGCCCTGGTGATTGGGGACACTGCCCTGTGTAGGGTGCCGTATTTTGGATGGGACATTAAACGGGTGTCCTGACTCTCTGAGGTCATTAAAGATCCCATGGCATCTTAAGAGTAGGGGTGTTAACCCCGGTGTCCTGGCTAAATTCCCAATCTGGCCCTCAAACCATCACGGTCACCTAATAATCCCCAGTTTACAATTGGCTCATTCATCCCCCTCTCCCCTGTAACTATTCCCGAGGTCGTTGCTGCAAATGAGAATGTGTTCAGTCAACGTACCTGGTAAAATAAAGAGAAGGTGAGCGCTATCATCAGTCCTGTGTCATGCCAATAGTAAAGCATCCTGAGACCATTCATGTGTGGGGTTGCTTCTCAGCCAAGGGAGTGGGCTCACTCATAATTTTGCCTAAGAACACAGCCATGAATAAAGAATGGTACCAACGCATTCTCGGAGAGCAACTTCTCCCAACCATCCAGGAACAGTTTGGTGACGAACAATGCCTTTTCCAGCATGATGGAGCACCTTGCCATAAGGCAAAAGTGATAACTAAGTGGCTTGGGGAACAAAACGTCAATATTTTGGGTCCATGGCCAGGAAACTCCCCAGACCTGAATCCCATTGAGAACCTGTGGTCAATCCTCAAGAGGCAGCTGGAAAAACACAAATCTACAAATTCTGACAAACTCCAAGCATCGATTATGCAAGAATGGGCTGCCATCAGCCAGGATGTGGCCCAGAAGTTAATTGACAGCATGCCAGGGCAGATTGTAGAGGTCTTGAAAAAGAAGGATCTGCAAATATTTACTCTTTGCATCAACTTCATGTAATTGTCAATAAAAGCCTTTGACACTTATGAAATGCTTGTAATTATACTTCATTTATTATTTAACTAGGCAAGTCAGTTAAGAACAAATTCTTATTTTCTATGGTGGCCTAGGAACAGTGGGTTAACTGCCTGTTCAGGGGCAGAATGACAGATTTGTACCTTGTCAGCTCGGGGGTTTGAACTCGCAAACTTCCGGTTACTAGTCCAACACTCTAACCACTAGGCTACCCTGCCGCCCCATTGACTCTTTCCATAGTAACATCTGACAAAAATATTTAAAGACAGACACTGAAGCAGCAAACTTTGTGAAAATGTATATTTTTCTCATTCTCAAAACTTTTGGCCACAACTGTACTTGAGGAAAATAGGCACGTTTCTCAACATATACCGTTTGAGAAGGGATTGCGTGACGATGAGCTTCGCAACCGCGTGACGCAGCTTGATAACATGAATGAGATTGTCGACCAGTCTGCTGGGTGGGGCATTATACATTCCTTCATTGGATTCCTATGTCCTATAATATCTCTGGCAACGGCACCATGCAATGCACCCTGGATTAAAGGGGCAGACAAATAGGAAAAATGTGCTAGAACCGTTAAATTACATATTTACCATTCGAGAGAAGACATCCTCCCAAATTATGACAATGAACCGTATTGAAATCTGACATGTACGATAGACGTTTCCTCGGTCCTACGTCATACCGGACAAATTTATGCCTGCTTGAATGCCAATAACTCACATACACATGAAAACATGAAATGACCCATGGAATTGACAGAATATCACTTAGAGATGCACAAAAACAATATAACAATACAATAAAATTATATATAACAATATAACCTTTCCTTTAATGATCGTTACCCTCAGGTATTTTATAGGCCGTTTCTGCCTGCAGGCTTATATGAGACCTGCAGCCTTCCTCACCATCAACCAGATATGATGTAACATGCGCTGCTGGCTGGCAAATTCCATGCAGAACAGAAGTCAGTCTGGTGTGTTCAAACACCGTCCTGCTGGCCTGTGGGCAGGCTGGCATCTGCCTCGGTGGCTGCTTCTCTACTATACCAAAACTGACAGCAGGTGCAGGCCATCTGGGGATCCCTCCTCTCCACCTGAGCTTCATAACAAGGCTTTTCTTTATATATTTTTTGCAGTCTCAAGAAGCTATGAAGTATTTGAAATCGTATTGCTACAGTAGCAGCAGTTTGTGTGAGGGGATGTTCACCGTGGTTGGTTTTAGAACTCTTTTAGATACGGAGGAGGATTAGGCTACATGGCTAAAGGAGACTTAATAACACGTAAAAATACGTGTCATGCACCATGAAGTTTTAGGTTTGAAATTGAATCCGAAATAACTTGTTTTTGGATACGCAGGACATAGATAGTGGAATGGAAAGAGATCATTAAATTATGCTATGGTGGGGCCCCCCTAACCCAGACGACGCTAGGCCAATTGTGCCAGCTGTGCCACCAGAGACCCTGGGTTCGCGCCCAGGCTCTGTTGCAACCGGCCGTGACCGGGAGGTCCGTGGGGCGACGCACAGTTGGCCTAGCGTCGTCCGGGTTAGGGAGGGCTTGGCCAGTAGGGATATCCTTGTCTCATCGCGCACCAGCGACTCCTGTGGCAGGCCGGGCGCAGCGCACGCTAACCAAGGTTGACGGGTGCAGTGTTTCCTCCTCCGACACATTGGTGCAGTGGGCTTCCGTGTTGGATGCGCGCTGTGTTAAGAAGCAGTGCGGCTTGGTTGGGTTGTGTATCGGAGGACGCATGACTTTCAACCTTCGTCTCTCCCGAGCCCGTACGGGAGTTGTAGCGATGAGACAAGATAGTAGCTACTAAAAAAAACAATTGGATACCACAAAATTGGGGAGAAAAACAGGTCAAATTCAAAAACAAACAAAAAATGATGCTATGGTCCATTTTTATAAAACTACAAATTATATAGCAATTCATAATGTGTAATTGCAACAATTTGCCCAGCCACTCCAGGACTGAAGCAGTAGGACTATTGTTCAGCAAGAACTCTTTACAATTATCGATACACTCTTCCCAATGGGTGATTCGCCTCTCGTTTTGACCTTTCTCCACATAGCTGGGGATTCTTACCTAACAAATCCTTAATGCTCGTTTACAACAAAAAAAGGCCCTTGGTTATGCCAGCAGAGAACCCCTGTCAAAGACTGTAGAGATGTAGTATCTCAGTGACTGGGTTATACCTCCACATGAAAAAGAACCCCTAGAAAAATCTTCCAGTTTTTACTGCCTCTAGTTCATTGGCTGAAGCAGCATCTCAGATGAAGGAGCAACAGAACCAGGCACTCCGTCTGAACAAACAGTGCTTTGACTGGCCGGTCTCAAGTTGCATACCACCCCCTCCCCTCCACCTGGGGCGCTTCCTCAAACCTTGTCCTGTCTGCCTCACACAATGTTCCCAGTGTCTCCTGCTGGTACTGCCTGCTCAGTATTAAAACAATGGCTCAGCTCTCCCTCCCAGGTCGAGCTAGGCCAGAGAAAGTAATTCTGGTGTTCGCGCCTAGTCATAGGTGCTGATACTATGTCCTAGAAAGGAAACTGCTGACAAAGGCCTCCGTGGCATGCAGGCACCAGGGGAACTATTGTTGTGTGAATGAATGCCATTCGCTGTTGGTGTTTTACGGTTCTCATTAACTCATTGCGTGCTCTACAGTACAGCCGTGTTTTACTGTACTGAATGTAGGACGCAGGCAGTATCTGTATGCCTGGGTGATAGATGGTTGGTCTGTATGGTAGCCATCTGTCTGTTTTTGGCATCACACAGAGCTATGTCCTCATCAGGTGACTTTCTCCTCAGAGTTGAGGAAGACAGTCAGGGACAAACAGACAAGCCCAGTCTGTGATGCAGTCCTTGTTCATCTCCCTCTCCCCCTTTCCACTGGTCCCATGCAGAGAAAGATGGGGCACTACTGACTGTTCAATTCATTGGAAGGTTCATTTCATCCTTGTTTTACAGGATAAACATTTGCATCTGCAAAGACAAGGAATACACTTGGCTCAGACTTACCATATGGTGGGAATTTTACCACACTCCTACTTCTCAGGGTGAAATAAAAACAATTATCCTTGATATTCTGTTGAACTAGTGTTGCCTTTCACCTTGGGGGTAGAAATATGACGTAATTGGGTGCCTCTTGCTTTGAGTCTAGCTAATATTCTCATCAAGCTATGGAGACTAAGAAAACATGTTGATTAGTGATGGGAAAAAAACCTATACAGAAACATATCAGGATATTATTTGACAATAAATCGTATTGACAATATTGCAATATTATTTTTGCGCTAGTTGGCTATACCTGCAGCAAAACTCCAGCATTTTTCCTTTGTTTTTCCTTCGAGACAATTTGTTTTTAGCACTTTTATTTCCATGACAGGTGAGAACAAATTTTCTCATGGCTCTCGTTCTTGGGCAGTAGACAGGTGAGCAATTTGTTTAGAACATCAAAACGCAATAAAAATCATAGTATTGAATCACAACATATAGAAAGAGGGAATCGCAATACATATATCGTGAAGTCCCTGGCAATCCCCAGCCTTAATGCCAATGTCACGGTTGTTCAAATAAGCTTACATTCCTGGCAAAAAGCAGTGCAAACTGTACTGATCTAATAAGGTAAAGGCTTAGAACCCCCTACTCTTGACCAATCACCAACGAATGGGCATACACTTCACTTGCCTCAAAAGTGTGTATTGGGGTATTGTGTGTAGATTGCTGAGGATTACCATTATTTGTTATCCATTTTTTAATAAGGCTGTAATGTAAAAAAAATGTGGGAAAAGTCCAGGGGTCTGAATACTTTCCGAAGGCACTGTGTGTAGCCTAATTGAAAATGGACTGGAAATTCAATGACAGCTAATTTGAATTCCTCACCTTGTGTAGTACTTTCAATCATATAGGACTTCTATCTTTGGTTTTGCTCTAAGACAAACAGCCTGTCTTAAGGCGTCCGCTTGCTTCCCAGCCGAAACAGTTTGAAAGAGTTCCTGCATATATTATGACAACATTTTGTGACATTGTTTGTTTGTTTTGACTTCAGTGAAGAGTTGAGTCTGTTCGGGCACAGATTTTTTTTCGAGGCAAGCCGAAGTGTATGCCCCTTCGTCGGTGATTGGTCAAGAGTAGGCGGTTCTTCAAAAAAGTATTTGTCATTCAACGAGAAACGACTAGTTTTCTTACAAATTCTTTCAGTGAGAAATACTGCACCAAACATCTTAGACGTAAAATTGTGCGACTAATATCTCCTCGGCAAAAAAAACTCAAGAAATCTGTCATTCATTTTATCTTAGATTAATTCTGACCATTTTGAAGAAACACGCAACGAAGGAAGCCTTAAATATTTGAATTTGGCTGTAAATGTAACAAAATGTAGAAAAGGGGTCTGAATACTTTCCGAATGTACTGTGTGTATGCATGCATGTATACTCACACTACCGTTCAAGGTTTGGTCACTTAGAAAAGCACATTTGTCAATTGAAATAACATCAAATTGATCAGAAATACAGTGTAGATATTGTTAATGTTGTAAATGGCTATTGTAGCTGGAAACGGCCAATTTTAATGGAATACCTACATAGGCCCATTATCAGAAACCACCTCTCCTGTGTTCCAATGGCACATTGTGTTAGTTACTCCAAGTTTATCATTTTAAAAAGGCTAATTGATCACTAGAAAACCATTTTGCAATTATGTTAGCACAGCTGACAACTGTGGTGCTGATTAAAGAAGCAATAAAACTGGCCTTCTTTAGACGAGTTGAGTATCTGGAGCATCAGCATGTGGGTTCGATTACAGGCTCAAAATGGCCAGAAACAAAGAACTTTCTTCTGAAACTCGTTAGTCTATTCTTGTTCTGAGAAATGAAGGCTATTCCATGCGAGAAATTGCCAAGAAACTGAAGATCTCGTACAACACTGTGTACTACTCCCTTCACAGAACAGCGCAAACTGGCTCTACCCAGAATAGAAAGAGGAGTGGGAGGCCCTGGAGCACAACTGAGCAAGAGGACAAGTACATTAGTGTGTCTAGTTTGAGAAACAGACACCTCGCAAGTCCTCAACTGGCAGCTTCATTAAATAGTACCCGCAAAACACCAGTCTCAACGTCAACAGTGAAGAGGCGACTTCAGGATGCTGGCCTTCTAGGCAGAGTTCCTCTGTCCAGTGTGTGTTCTTTTGCCCATCTTAATATTTTATTTTTATTGGTCAGTCTGAGATATGGCTTTTTCGTTGTAACTCTGCCTAGAAGGCCAGCATCCCAAAGTCGCCTTTTAAAATAACAAACTTGGATTAGCTAACACAGTGCCATTGAACAGGCGTGATGGTTGCTGATAATGGGCCTCTGTACACCTACGTAGATATTCCATTAAAAAAAGTGCTTTTCTTTTAAAAACAAGGAAATTGCTAAGTGACCCCAAACTTTTGAACAGTAGTGCATGCGCACACACACAATGAAAATATAAACCACGTAAAGTGTTGGTCCTGTTTCATTAGCCGAAATAAAAGATCCCAGAAATGTTCCATACACACAAAAAGTGTATTTTTCTCAAGTGTTACGCATAAATGTGATTACTTCCCTGTTAGTGAGCATTTCTCCTTTACCAAGATAATCCATCCACCTGACAGGTGTGGCATATCAAGAAGATTATTAAACAGCTTGATCATTAGAGGTGCACCTTGTGCTGGGGACAAAAGGCCACTATAAAATGTGCAGTTTGGCACACAACGCCACAGATTTATCAAGTTGAGGGGAGTGCAATTGGCATGCCTAATGCAGGAATGTCTACGAGAGCTGTAGCTAGAGAATTTAATGTTAATTTCTCTATCATAAGTCAACTACAACTAAATTTGAGAATTTGACAGTACGTCCAACTGGCCTCACAACCGCATGTAACCACGCCAGTCCAGGACCTCCACTTCCAGCTTCTTCACCTGCTTAATCGTCTGAGACCAGCCACCCGGACAGCTGATGAAACGGAGGAATATTTGTCGGTAATAAAGCCCTTGTGGGGATTTTTTTTTTTTCCCGATTGGCTGGGCCTGGCTCCCAATTGGATGGGCCTATCCCTTCCCAGTCCCACCTATGGCTGCGCCCCTGCCCAGTCATGTGAAATCCATCCATCCATCTATAGATATATATATATATATATATTAGGGCCTAAAGAATTAATTTAAAATTGACAGATTTCCTTCTATGAACTGTAACTGCATAAAATCTTTGAAATGGTTGCCTTTATATTTGCTAAAGGGGTGTGGTTTGGCAAGCTGTGACTCCGTTCTTACATTAGGCCTACTCATCACACCAGGATACATGGGGGGGGTCAAAAAGAGGGTGTGTCTAAACTAGAGATAGGGGGTTGGAGAGAGGGTGCGTGGTGGAGGGCTTACCTCCCACAGGACAGGCTGTAATAACAGGCTCTCACCGTCTTCCGCTCCCACATGTTAATTAGGATAATACCACACTGCCATTTCATCTCGCCTGCTAAATTGAGGGAAACACAGTTGTTGTCTTAGTGATAGAAGCTTTTATTATAGATTGAAGATCTGCTGTTGGTCTTACCTGTTGTCTTTCTCAAAGAACACATAATAATATGCTATAAACAAAAACGAACGATGGCACCATGATGAACATTCCTCCGGCAGTTTGCGTCCCCAAAAGCAATTATGAAAACAAGATGGGCTGCATGATATTCTTAGATAAAGATAAATGTTGAGAACCGCACAAGTGCAATGAACACTGCTCAAAATACAGAAAAACCTAGTCTTGAGAAAAGGCTCCACATATTAGTCCATCATAACATTTCATGTCATCTTAACATTTGTATGATGATATTTATAAATAAACAACGGATAGTGAGACTGATATTGATTCTGAAGAAGAGTTACTGTGAAACTCAAACTGTGACTCAAACTCCAGTCAAGGAGTGGGCTTTGGGCACCCCTATCAGTGAGTCTGGTGTGTGTGTGTGTGTGTGTGTGTGTGTGTGTGTGTGTGGGGAACACATAATAGCAATAACTGTTGAGGACACCGGTGCATTCCATGGAATGTTCTAGTCCAATCTCCTACAGCATGTCTGTTCTAACCAGACTGCTGCAATAATACTGAGTTAAGCATGAAAATCAAAGATTTCAGCATTTAAACACCAATATCTATAATACATGTTTTATGTTAAGTTTTGACACCCGCCAATAACTTTAGACATCTGGTCTGTTTTCATCTGGAGTGGAGAAATTGCCATCAAACACCTGAGTTGTGTGCGTCAAAATAGAATGCATTGCTTCACACAACAAATATGATGACTCACTGTCAGTCAACGCTGATAGCATTCTTGACAGAGTATATATCGCATAGCTTCAAAAGCTCACACAGACAGTTTTATAGCCATAGATGTGTGGTTGGTGAACTCTGCAGTTTGTTGTTATACATTTTGAAATTCTCCATACCTTAGTGGTGGCCGCTGATTGGCTGAATACCCTGGGCGCGATGTGGTTGGAGTTGTCAACAAAGCATCATGACAGAAATATTATGCCAAGTTTTCAAACTACTGGAAGTTTATTTGAGAAGATGCATAAAGCGATCTGTGCATTTGAACAATAGCATAAATACACCTATTTCACGTTTGCGTGTCAAAAACATAATGCTCACTGCTGCCACTGTTGAACAGATTTAGAACGAGCAGCCAGCAAACGGGTGCACCAGGTAGAACACAACAAGCATGCAAATACAATAACTGAAAACACATTATCTAAATGGGGGTAATTTTATTTATTTATTTTAGCTTTATTTAACTAGGCAAGTCGGTTAAGAACAAATTCTTATTTTCAATGACGGTCTAGGAACAGTGGGTTAACTGCCTCTTCAGGGACAGAACGACAGATTTGTACTTCATCAGTTTGGGGTTTTGAACTTACAACCTTCCGGTTACTAGTCCAACGCTCTAACCACTAGGCTACTCTGCCGTAAACTCGTACATCGCCTTGGTCCGTACAATTGCCCTTATTTTAGTGCCCCAAAAACGTAATACTTCCAGATAAACTGTAATGTCAATACCATTGTAAAGCACAATTTCTCCCCTTTCCAACAGAATCAATTACATGACCTAAACACTGCCCGTTTCTGCATAATTCAAGCAGGCAATGAGCCCTGTCGGGTCTTTTTAAAAATGGCGGGTGGGGAGTCGAAACTAATGCGTGATAGTGAGAAGGAGAGATGTCGTGTGGGAAATTTGCTTTTTTTCAGTCAAACTGTCCAACTTATCACCGTATCGCCTCTAAAATGTAAATAAAATGTGTCATTACATACCTATTTGAAGGTTTGTGTCGAATTTGAATTGGGTTTTTAGGACGGTGCTAAAGTGATCTTAGAAGTAAACAGCGGCTTTGAGAATGATGATCGCATGCAAGTGTAGCCAATGTGAAATGGCTAGCTAGTTAGCGGTGGTGCGCGCTAGTGGCGTTTCAATCTGTGACATCACTTGCTGAGACCTTGAAGTAGTGGTTTCCCTTGCTCTGCAAGGGCGGCGGCTTTTGTGGAGCGTTGGATAACGATGCTTCGAGGGTGACTGTTGATGTGTGCAGAGCGTCCCTGGTTCGCGCACAGGTCGGGGCAAGGGGACGGACGTAAAGTCTATACTGTTACACAATGATGACACAAAAAAATGGACTAGGTATCCCCCCTTACCCCTGTCACTGTCCATTTCTTGTTTTTAATCGATGAGAGAAGTGCTACACCTGGTGGAGAGAAATTGTAAGACAGAAATAGTAGCTTTATGCATACTGTACATTATGACATGACACGTCAAGATGTAACGGAGGGTCCGTTTGTTCAACTTTTCTCCAATACTATAGAGCCATTACCATGTTGATCAATGCGTGAATAGAAACCTAGTTCACACTCCCGATTTTGAAGTCAACACAGTCCCATTCGTTTTCTTTGTAGCCTCGTTTGAATGTTGCGGTACGGAATGGGGTGAGTTTACGTTAGCTAGCTAATCATGTCACAAAACATTTTGAAATAACTTCATATTTCCGAGTTATTTCAAGTCTTTCAAAACTAATATTTGACTTGGCATGGTAGCTAGCAAGCTACCAACTAGCTAGCTGTTTATCAAAGGTAGATTAAACTAAAACTTTAAATAACATTTTTTATTTATGTTTCTCAAAATTACTGTAGCTGCCTAATTAATTTGATCATGCTTTGTGATACACCCGGTTTTATGCTGTTTTAGTCCACACAACATGTCACACTGTCACCAACAGTACAACCTGATGAGGACTAGAGCCGATATAGAAGTTCTGACTAAACGCCCATTTGAGCGACGCAGGACGGTCCATTTACTTTGTGCGGTTATCATTTATACTAGCAGTTCCCCTCAAAGCAAATAGCTGGCATAACAATCCAAGCAATGTTCGCACGCACAGCCTATGCGCCCGTTGAGGCGGAACTGCTGCTGCTGGCAGTCACTGAGGGGCAGTAACTGAACAGCTTGTTTGAACCATATATTTTTGAAACAGGAAAATGTACACATACCACACTTATATAAGCATTTAAAACAGAATCCAAGAATTTTATAATATATAGATTTTGCCATCACAAGTGGGGCGCCGCACCTAACGAACTAATAGGCGTTAGGATAAAAGCCACCACCTGACAATATTTTATTGCTGCTTCATAACATCCATAGATCTGGAAGTGAAACCTGCATGTTCAAGAATAGTGAAAGTTGCTGCCAGATCAATTTGACTGTAAAATGGGCAGATGAAAATGCCTGTATAGGCTGGTTGTCTGCGGTGGTGTGTAGCCTATAAATAGATACATAATACATCCATAGCTTAATACAGTCAGTGTTTTCCAACCATAGGCTATGTCTCGCCATACACGGGCGTGTCCTTTGTAGCCTATTGGGTTTATACAAGGTGTGAATTAATTTAATGATAAGTATACCCTGCATGTAAACTTCTGAATTACAGAAATAAAAAAGGACATTTGAGTGAATGGACGAATAGGTAGGTTATTTTGTCACAAAGTAAATAACCACCGTGTTGTGTTAATTTTCAACAACAAACTACTTTACAAAGTAAGAGTTTCATACCATGGCATGGCAACCACTTTCTTTAACTGCTCAGATACTCTAGGCTAGTACTTCAAACGCTACCCGCCGTTTGGATATGACAAGTCTTACCTCTATAAATTATTTCAGGCTTTTTCTCCCAAGTGAAGTTGTAGGAAAATTTTACGAAGTCCTCCGACCAACTGCCCTCACACCACTCAACAAATGGGCTGTTGCCTGTGTCAAACGTGTTGAGGTGGGTGACCGCCAAAGGTTGTTAAATACTACCGAGGACAAAAGGAAATGTGTCCTGCCACAACAAAGGTAAAAACATTCGACCCAGAGTTATTCTGTTAAATTCCACTTCGTGGGTTTATGCTACATTGAAGTGTGTATCAGTTTAACATAATTATCTCAGTAAATATTCCAGGGTCAGTCCTCTGAGTTTAACGCATGCCTCGTCTATGAACACCGGGCGAGTAAATCAATTGAATGACTACCAGTGGGCGGAGTTGTAGCTTTCTCGCCTGCCCTCTTGTAGAACTGGTATTTACAGTGAAAGAGCGTCCCCCCTCTTCCGGCACGCGACATCTCCCATTGTAGGAAGCTTCAAAAGGCAAAAAAAACAAAACAATGGATGGGGTTATGTTAATGTTAAACTAATCAAATATAGCTCTATAACCCACAACATAGATACAGTACAATTTGATATAAAGTGGCTCTGATTGTGGCTCTGGTGGGGCATTGCCAAAATCATCACTGACTCAATATTCATTTAATAAAGAAAAGGGTTAAACACATCCATGGCCCGATTCAGACCCAAGTTAAGTGCGTTTAAATGGAGAGTAATTATCTTTTTATGTGCTTTTCTCACTATGTGTATTCTGACCATGAACTTCAGCATGAGAATAGCATTTTATTGACCCACTATTCGTTTGAGGGGAAGTTCGAATAAATGGTGTGGCAGAGGTGCCTCCACTACAGATACCTGTATTCCGACCTTGACTTAATTCCCTCATATAATTCCACCACCTTTACACTGAATACATCATAAAAAAGGTTGAGTGAAGCTGCTGGTTCTAAGTGGGAAATCATCTACTATATTTTTCTCATAGAAATAACACAATTCTCCATGCACTATAATTTATAAATTGATAAGAGCTACTGATAAGAGCAAGGTAAAGGAGTAATCCGATTGGAGAAGGGGATAGTAAATACACATCGCAATTGTTTTAGATGATTTTTTCCTAATGATCTCTGGAGATTAATGTGAAACCAGCCATATGGAGACAAATATATTGCGGACCCTTTTGCACAGTGAAATAGAATATTAATAGCTGTGCCGTAATTCAGGAGCCACAGTCACTAATACCTACATGCATTTATTTTTTAATCATTCCATTCCATTCTGTTTAAATCAAATCAAATCACATTTTATTTGTCACATATACGTGTTTAGCAGATTTAGCTAAATGCTTGTATTATCTTTCTTTCCTCTGTGTAGTTGTTCCTGAGGGTCGCTAGCATTAGTGGATCATATTAGGCTAACGTTGTGCAATAATTTGGGACATATAGCCTTTTGAATCATTATGGAACTCATACCACACGTAGCAGGTTAAACCTGGAGCCTGGCGCACGGTTCATGAAGATTGGACTGTTGTCATACAGTTCCATGAGTAGTGAGGATTAGGGTGGATTTGTAGGACTATTGTTCAACCCCTATTGTACACTTTTTTTCCACCTTCCAATATTTTATGGATTGAGCTTGAATATAACCATTTTCAGGGTGAATCAAACCACTGTATTTTTTGAAGTGTTGAAGTGTACATATGATGAAAATTACAGGCCTCTCTCATCTTTTTAAGCGGGAGAACTTGCACAATTGGTGGCTGACTAACTACTTTTTTGCCCCACTGTACTTGATTATTCTCAAAGAGTTGAAATTACTATAGGATCGTAAAATGAAATGATCTTCAGCCAACACTCTACTGACGAAGACTCTTATAATGCCTTGTCATTTTACTTCATAAATCCCTGCAAAAAGAACACCATGTTGTTGAGTGTCAGATTGTTGGCACCAGCTAGAAGGGAAACAGGAACCCTACTGCCGTCACTACAGCCATGAGTATTTCTTCATATTGTGGTAATATGAAGTGCTAATAAGCTGTCAGCTCTCTTCATTCATTATGTAAAACATGAATGTAGGCCTTTAGAAAACAATAGATGATGCAACTCTCAGGACAATATTATGCTGTTTTATTTGGATAATGAGGTTAATAAAAGCTTTTGTCATTGATTCTCACTCACCCAAACGGAACTGATTGTAGTTAACAGAACCGGGCTATGATAAACAGCAGCTTCTGTTCTGGTTGGGGCTCAGCTGTTCATTTCAAACCATGCCATCTCTGTCCAAAATGATTCATGCAATTGCACACATCCAGATTTCCCACACAAAGAATAGCAACATTAGAATGCCCTAAAAAGTGCAGAATAAAATGATCTCTATGTTTCATCTTATATGTTTTCTATATGCTCGCAGTGTTTCATTTTCCATCATAGTTAAGGCCTGAAGTTTTTTCCTTACCATGTGACCTGATCAGGAAAAACCTAAAGAACTATTTTATATATATATATATATATATATACAGATGAAACTACTTGATAAACAGAAAGTTTTACCGAATGGCACAGCAGTCTAAAGCACTGCATCTCAGTGCTAGACGCATCACTACAGTCCCTGGTTTGAATCCAGGCTGTATCACATCCGGCCGTGATTGGGAGTCCCATAGGGAGGTGCACATTTGGCCCAGCGTCGTCCGGGCTTGGCCAGGGTAGGCCGTCATTATAAATAAGAATTTGTGGTCAGAAAAGGAACATCTATTTATATGTATCTAAGCAAACAGAAAATGCTTCCATTGCTATCATTCTGACATCAATTCAATTTGACAGAGGGAGAACCTTAAATGAGAACTGCAAAGTGATTGTTGTCAAGACATTTACAAGTGGATGGCACCCAAAATGATTGAACATCCTGTTAGTACTGTAGTAGTGTAGATCCTTTATGCATCCATCTGGTTCATTTATACTTTGTAATTCTCAATTAGCCAGAGAATTAACAACCCTCGGATGGAAGTAAAGGAAAATAAATAATTGAAATCCAATTAATCTCCTCACATGAAATTATGCATGACAGCGAGTGGATCCCCCATCTACATTTCAAACACACACACACACACACACACACACACACACACACACACACACACACACACACACACACACACACACACACACACACACACACACACACACACACACACACACACACACACACGGCTCCACTTACTGGCTGGGAGCTTGCAACGGCACAGGAGGCAGAGTGGTGTTCAGACTACTTCCTGTGACATTTCATGTGTGAGGGAGCTTCAGCAGAGTAGCAGACCCCCTGCTCTCCCTATGCAGGCATTAGTCAGAGACTCCAGCTGGTTTGATGATTCTGTATGTCTCTCCTCCAAAAAGCCAAGCAGCAGGGAGGGTGGCTGGGTGAGCGAGGCACTGGGGAAGTCACAGACTAGGGTCTTTGTACAGGTGAAGGTGTGTGGAGAGAGGGTAAAATTATAACGTAACAGCTTGTGATCGCTCAGGTGATGGAGAACTGGGCTCTTTTTCAATCGTCCTTCCTTGATTTCTCACGTACTCTCTCCTGACCTCTTTCTCAAAATGTATTAGAGGAGAAGATCCAAGGTTCCTTGACTCTGACCTTCTCCAATTGGATCAAAAGTGTTGTCTCAGTGCAAGAAACTTCAGATCAGACAAGGCATTTATTTGTTTTGATTGCCATCTAGTGTCTATGTATAGAATTGCATGGGATTAGTCCCATTGTGAATATTTACACATTCATTTTGCCACCCTCTTTAATTTGAATGCTTATCTAAATGGGAAAAGAAACAGATTAACGAGTATAATTAATCAAATATGAAGTCCATATTTAGAAGACAGATAATGAGAATAGGAGTTCAATCAGAGCTAACCTCAGGGTTATATTAAAGCCGCAACAATATATTGACCATTCTTTTAAACTGCCAAAATGTGACCTCAATTTAAAATTTGCAAAACTTGAGTCTCCCTCAAGTTTAGCAATTGCACTGTTAGGAGGAAACTTTGTTTCCGTTTATGGAAAATGTTAACCTCTTTTGACCACCAGAGTGCATGCTAATCCAATAGCCAAGTATTACGAGCCCTTCCCTAGATGACTATTTTATACAGTCTTTGAACCCACCCCCAGGCAGTTATTAGCCTATTCTGCCAGCTCAGCACAGTCACAGACCTGAAGAGGAGTTCAAGTGAATCAAATCAGAATTCAAACAAATCAAATGTAATATGTTGAGCTCAAGAGTTTGGATCAAGCGCTGGATGTTGGAAACATTTTTACTTGATTGATTCCAAACGATGGAAGTTTAGTTACTTACTTGACAGAAATTCAATAGTTGTTTTTAAAACGTATTGTTGTTGGTCAATGATTGCACATACTATCAACCACAGTATAAACATTTATTGATATGGCATCAAAATGCCTCCTGAAAGATATCCAGTACATAGATGTGTTATTCATGGTAGACTATTCGTGACATGTGAATTGCATGATTGTGATATTCTTTAAACATGCTGCTCTCTACCCATCTTCAAGACGCAGATCTAAAGGTAATGCCACAGAAATGTACATCATTCGGCACCGTGGCAACATCACTGAGGTCTGACATCATACGTTAGTCTTGGCAGCACCCCCCAAGTTTCCTTTAACTGAATAGATCCCTGGTGTCTCTCATGTCGCTGAATGAAGGTACAGAATCCTGCACAGCGATACTGTTTCACATATCCAATCATGTTGAACATCTCAAGCACCAAAAACACCGTTAGTGTATCTGTAACGGCCGTTGGTGGAAGAAGGTGAGGACTAAGTCGCAGCGTGGTACGTATTCGTTATTTATTAAATAGAACTGAACACTAAATACAAACTAACAAAAAGAACAACCGAAACAGCTCCGTCAGGTACAAAACAGAAAGCAACTACCCACAAAACCCATGTGGGCAAGAGCTACCTAAGTATGGTTCTCAATCAGAGACAACGATAGACAGCTGTCCCTGATTGAGAACCAAACCTGGCCAAAAACAAAGAAATACAAAAACATAGAAAAAGGAACATAGGATGCCCACCCTAGTCACACCCTGGCCTAACCAAAATAGAGAATAAAAGCCTCTCTATGGACAGGGCGTGACAGTATCTAACGTCAAACAAGCATGAGAGCAAAATTACAGTTCAGCTGGGTTGTGCATGGGAAAAAAATATGACACTGAAGAACATTGAGATTAAACAGGAAATTAAATGTTTAGGAAACCTCTTCAGTAGCAGCTGCAGACTTCTGTTTCTTGTCCTTAACCATTTCACTTTGTGGGTTTAGTAATAATTAGTATCACCCCAAAGGCCTTTTAATTTCCTATTTAAGTGTTGTGTACATAGCTACAGAAGAGCAACATAAATGTGTTTTTTTTTAAATGCCCCTATCTCCACCAGGCGTACTAGTCCCTCCATCCTTTCACAGGAGTTTGAATATGTATTAGTCGTATGTACAGGATACACATGGTATACACTGGCCAACAAAATGCTTAAGTGCAGGTTCCTTCTCTACAATGCAACAACAATAAATAAATGATAAGAATATGAACAAAGACTAAATGGCTCAGTAGAATAAAATAAACATTATTTCACAGGAGCACCTTTCAGTCCATGTTGGTTTGCTGAATTCAAAGGTATTATGCATGTATGAGGCCCTAGTGAGTTTTATAGAGTTCTCACTAAAAAACAAAGGTATTGCTAATCAACAGGATAGGGGCATCTTTGCATTAGAAAAGATCCATTGGGGATTGGACCAGGCTAGTTTGAACTAGGCCTGGCCTGCCTCATGCAGGTGCTGAGGAATTTCAGAGCATTTGACTCCTACAGAATTAAAAAACGGAGCCTGGGGGAAGGTGTGGGGACATGGAACAGTGGCATGGGTGTGGGAATGAGGTTACGTTTGTAGAAGTCTCGGGGAACCTTCTCCCCCGATCACCAAAAGGCAAGGCTCTCATCAGCTGGCATGTGAGGGCAATTTAAAATAGGGTTGCAAAAAATGTGCGTTTCTGGAGAAAAACTAGCTACTACACGCACAGTGAAATGATGTGAACTGATGGCATCAGAATTACATTTCACTATATCTATTTCAGAGAAGTTATTCATGGTACTGGAAGAATTTCACATTGTGTTACAATAAAAGATTACTTTTCGTTTAAATGGTGTAAAAAGCCATTTCAGTTGCTTGTATTCGGACTGGTGAGGACGTGTTTAGGACAGAGCTTGATTTCTACAGCACTGTTGCTATAGCTCCTGCTCCACAACCCCCATCCTAAACAAGCCTGCAATCAGCTGAGGAAGACGTGGCAGTATGGGGGAGGGGTGTGTGATGGAGAGGCTGAAACGGTAACTACTTTTACAAACTTATAGTAACTACGGTTACAACTACTGTTATAAATGCCATGTTTATTCCCTTCCATAGTCATTGCTTTTGAACAGGATTATTGAAAATACAATACACATATACGCATGCATATGAGCATTGTGCCCGGTGTGCCCATTCACAACTACAAGAGGAAGCCAAATGGATATCATCACTGACATGCACGTATCCACACTATTGTAGTGTACTTTTCTTGCACTTTTCTGTATAAAAACAAAATGACCACATCCATACCCATATCTATTGTGCTGGTGAAAGTTAGAAAATGTGTGAAAGTTAATATGATGAAAGCTGTGTGTGTGATTGAGTCAGCCTACAGCATTAGGACCATGCAGAGCACTGCATCAAATGGATCCAGGGGGAGGTCTGAAGTCTCCGCTCCAGAGGAGACACATAGGTTTTTAAATTTGCATAGCCCATTCCCAACTTCCAGAAGTTTCTTTTCCATGGTCTATAAAGTCCAGAGAAAAAAGTGTAGGATCAGTCAACAGACGAGCGAACCCAGAGAGTGAGGGCTGAGAGAGATCGTGCCAAGCTCTGCCAGGTAAGGATTGGGAGAGTCTGGGAGAAGGCTTTCGTTTGACCATGGTTTGTTGGGAGAGCTGTTTTGTTTTAATGTTTAAAGTCAAAGTACAGTGCATGCATTAAGGTTCTGAAATGGCACTCTTTTTAACATAACTCTGTGGAATGTATTCTGATTCAGTCTTTACGTTTAGTAAAATGACATATTTCCTATTATCTCAACTGTTTGGTGAGAACTGGAGTAGCTGATAGGATGCCGCATTGATGTTCATGCAATGTATCTGTAAAGGGTATTAGATATGGCAGTTATAACTGTACTTTAAGATAATATTGTTGCTTGATGATGCATGTTGATGATTGTTTTTTAAATTATTCAATAAATTAAGAGGGAACTACAAATCATTGCATTAACTTGATTAACTATATATAGTTAATCAAGTTATATAATGCAATGATTTTTGGTTCTCTCTTAATTTATTGAATAATTGTAAACCAAACATCAACATGCATCATCAAGCAACGATATTATCTCAAAGTACAGTTATAACTGCCATGTATGTATATATATGTATGTGTGCCAGTAATTTATTGGGTAAAACACCAACGTTTCAGCATCACTGTGCCTTTTTGAGGGTAATTGCACACACAAACAAGCAGAACAGCTACTGACTAACATTGCATAGATGATTTTGGGAGTGGTGGGATGTTATAAAAAATCCGAACTTGGTTCTCTGTGGAACTGATGCTGTTCCACTGTGGCATTTCTGATTGGATGGATGTTTTTCTGGGACATGCACTGACCAATGAGAGAAGTTTTGCGTGTGTGTATGCATGATATACCTAACTACGGATCATTATTCAAGAAAATATAAAATACTAAATGTTTTCAACAATGGACCCTATATCAAGGGAAGATGGAAAGAATATTAAAATTTAGAAGTAATAAAATAACTCCGTATGAGTCTGACTAATGCTTTATCACCTGCTCTATGGAGATTACCACATGCACCTCTTTTCTTTCAGAATGAAAAACGAAAACCTTGACATCAGTATGAAAACATTTCAAGGTATCCCAAGAGAATGATGTAAAGACATACAAAGTGAAAAATTCAGAATCTGTGAAAAAAAGCTACACAGCCTATATACTGCCATGTTTTTGAAGGCAGGAAAGCAATTTACAAGTAGTGGAAAATCAAAGGATTGATCAGAAGCCACTCCTCCACATGTATCCTGAGGGCTACATATTTGTTCCTTTGTTTGAACAAGTCGGGCAAAGAAAAGAGAGCTCCTGTTAGTAACAGCTAAAAAGTACCTCCATAGGTTCTATGTTGACATGATCTATTGACAAATTTGTGCTGTAATGATACCTCTGAGAAATTCTGAATATCATATTTTATTTTAGAAATTGTGTGCTTTTTTGTTCTACAATTAACAAGAGCACAGAGAGGAATCAAATTACACCCTCAGTCAGAGCCCAGCACTCCTGGCTGCTGCTATAGCTCAAGATTTCTATAGCTGCTGACGTGGCTAGAAACATGGCTGCCTAAAATTGGAACCCATTCATTTATGCAGCCAACGTGGTGGCTAATGTCATTTAATTGCTGAATATGTGGGACCTCATTCTAAAACCACACTGTAATAACACATTACACTCAGTAAACAAAACATTAAGAACACCTGCTCTTTCCATGACATAGGTTGAACAGGTGAATCCAGGTGAAAGCTATGATCCCTTATTGATGTCACTTGTTATGAAGAGGAGACAGGCTAAAGAAGGATTTTTAGGCCTTTAGACAAGTTAGACATGGATTGTGTTTGTGTGCCATTCACAGGGTGAATGGGCAAGACACGATTGAAGTGCCTTTGAAATGGGTATGGTAGGTGCCAAGCACACCGGTTTGTGTCAAGAACTGCAACATTACTAGGGTTTTCACACTCAACAGGACATCCAGCCAACTTGAGACAACTGCGGGAAGCATTGGGGTCAACATGGGCCAGCATCCCTGTGAAACGGTTTCGATGCCTTATTGAACCCATGCCCCGACAAATTGAGTCTTTTCTGAGGGCAAAACCTCAACATACTCAGCATATACAGGCTATACAAAAATAGACCCTTTGAAACAATGGCCTCAAATACCAACACAGGATTTCCAACATTATTGTATTTTTGTCTGCTTTCAGGCTTCTATAGCTGCTCAACAACCAGAAGACAGAAAGGATGTGGGTAACCAATGTTGTAGTTCTTTGCCTCCTGGCCGTTGTGGCCTCCGGAGAAGACAAGAAGAAGCTGAGCAGCCATGCCACCACCATGGCTGACAAGAGCGCCAACCTGGCCTTCAGCCTCTACCACACGGTGGCCAAGGAGAAGGGCCTTGACAACATCCTGATATCCCCTGTGGTGGTGGCCTCCTCCCTTGGCATGGTGGCTCTCGGGGGCAAGGCATCCACCGCTTCCCAGGTCAAGTCTGTCCTCAGCGCTGATGCCCTGAAGGATGAGCACCTGCACACAGGCCTGTCAGAGCTCCTGACTGAGGTCAGCGACCCCAAGACCCGGAACGTCACATGGAAGATCAGTAACCGCCTCTACGGCCCCAGCTCGGTCACCTTCGCCGACAACTTTGTGAAGAGCAGCAAGAAGCACTACAACTATGACCACTCGAAGATCAACCTCAGGGACAAGAGGAGCGCAGTGAACTCCATCAACGAATGGGCGGCCAAGTCGACAGACGGCAAGCTGCCTGAGATCACCAAGGATGTTCAGAATGCTGACGGAGCAACGATCGCCAACGCTATGTTCTTCAAGCGTAAGTAGAGTTATTCAAAAACACACAGTAGCCTAGTAGTTAGTACCTTTGACTACTGTTATTACTGTTTATATTGGGGCGTATTAAACAGTAAGATTGTGAGATGTGAATATCTTTAGAAAACATTATCCTCTGTCTCCAGCTCACTGGGATGAGAAGTTCCATGAGAAGATGGTAGACAACCGTGGCTTCCTGGTGACCCGTTCATTCACAGTCTCTGTTCCCATGATGCATCGCACCGGTAGGTTTCACTAACCTTTTGAATAGAGACATACCGTACTATAAGCCTTAATATAAGACATTATCTACATCATTATCGAGAGAACTTGACTCATCTATTCTCATCCCATGACTGTGTTCCACAGGTCTCTATAAGTTCCATGATGACACAGAGAACAGGTTGTTTGTGCTGGACATGCCACTGGGCCAGAAGCAGTCCAGCCTGGTGTTCATCATGCCCTATCACCTGGAACCCCTTGAGAGGCTGGAGAAGCTGCTGACCCGCAAGCAGCTGGAAACCTGGATGGGCAAGATGGAGGAGAGGGCCGTGGCCATCTCTCTGCCCAAAGTCAGCATGGAGGTTAGCCACAACCTCCAGGTAATTACATCATTGCAATTATATTGTTTGCAATAGATTTAAGGGTCATTAAAGACTTATCTCATAAACTATGACTCAACTCGCAAGCTTGACTTTGAAAGAACATATTTGACTTACATATGAAACGTTTCTCCATATTTCACTGTCTATTGTACACTTCTCTCCAGAAAACTCTTGGTGAACTTGGTCTGACCGATGCTGTGGACAAAACCAAGGCCGATCTGTCCAACATCTCCGGCAAGAAGGACCTGTACCTCTCCAACGTGTTCCACGCCTCTTCAATGGAGTGGGACATCGAGGGGAACCCCTTCGACACCAGCATCTTCGGAAGTGAGAAGCTGAGGAACCCCAAGTTGTTCTATGCTGACCATCCCTTCATCTTCCTGGTGAAGGACAACAAGACCAACTCCATCCTCTTCATCGGCAGAATGGTGCGACCCAAAGGAGACAAGATGCGTGACGAGTTGTAATAGTTAATGGACAGTTTGAGAGATACGGTTACTGATTGAATCATGCCAGGAAATAGTATGTGTATTATGGTTTGACTGTTACCCCAAGAACACATTCCAATAGGGCATCTGTGGACTGAATATCTAGACCTACTATTGTATCAGACACATTAAGCACTCCCAGGGAACAGGAGTCTATTATGGTATGACTGTTACCCCAAGAACACATTCCAATAGGGCATCTGTGGACTGAATATCTAGACCTACTATTGTATCAGACACATTAAGCACTCCCAGGGAACAGGAGTCTATTATGGTATGACTGTTACCCCAAGAACACATTCCAATAGGGCATCTGTGGACTGAATATCTAGACCTACTATTGTATCAGACACATTAAGCACTCCCAGGGAACAGGAGTGTATACGTTCAAATAAATGCTGTTTGGCCTTTACAATGCGCCATAATCAATAACATTGTCAGTCTGCATTTCAATACATTTCAGGAAAAATCCGAACACCACAAGTGCCTTTTTAGAGTACCTGAACATTGAATAGCAGACGACCCGACAGCATGCTTATATTAAGTATGATCTCTCTGATTTTTGCCTTCCATAAAATCAGACATTTTCCACCATTCTTTTCACCAGTATAGGTTTGGCTCCTCTCTCTTATTGGGTTTGTGATATGCGTGATTAGTTGCATTATCTTTAATGTTTAAAGAGAAAAAGTTTGTTGCACAAGTGTACTACAAGCTAATTTCATGTCATACTATTTTCCACTTTCCACCCTGCAAATTACATTTCTCATGCTTTCAGTTGTTTTTGCCTCCCAGCTGCACTGAAACTGTTCCCCTGCAATCTTTGATTTGATTGAATTATCTATGCCATTTGCCAACCAAACTGTATGACTGTTGTAGGCATTTACCACTAAACCTTGGAATGTTGCCATAATGCAATGTGGTGTCCCTTTTGACTCTTTTTTTTTCAATAAAAAGAAACCTAAAATAAACTTGATGTCTGCTTAACATTGAGTTTATCCAAGTAAGAATCTGGTCAGTTTCCTCAAACATACTGATACATCATGATCAAGAAAGGGTTAATGTTGCATAGTAAAGGTGCCGTAATCAGGATGCAAGCCTCTGAAATGAACTACATTTTGCAGTGAGTGTGCAATTGTGCAGAACGTGTCTTAACTGTCTGGGTTCAGTGAGGAGAATGATACTCGTTCCAGTCGGCCTGATGGCCAACATTCCTCTGTCTACAGAATGGATGTGGAGATTCTTTCCCCGGAGACCCTAAAGTTGCAAACCTGCGAAAGGCACACAATTCCAAAAGATTCCCCAATCTTACAGACCATACCCACTTTTAACGCAGTAGTTAGTACTGTCAGAGTTTAAGTTTTGTATAGAGCTCACTAAGTTAGGAAATCCCCATTATAGAGCTAATAAACCTAGCTGGGTGAGATTGGAGTGCAAGGTTAACATGGTGAACAGGGAGAAAGAGATCTACTCAACAAGGAAGTCAAATTTATGACACATCTCTATTGTCAATTAACAGACCTTAGACACGAAACTGTTTCAGAAACTGTTCATCAACCATAAATAATTATAAAAAACAGACATTTAGTAGAATCTGGGGTGTTAGAAACAAAGTTGCACTCCATCATCATATACCGTAAACAATGAAGAGAGTAAAGGACAAAGAGAATGGAGGGGACAGAAAGAGCAAGAGGTTATCTCAGCGCCATCTCCTGGTGAATAGAGGAACCATGTGGAGAATACTTTCCCTTTCCTTGTCTCGAAGAGCCATTGAAATAAGTGTCACATACATGTAAATAAAACAGATTTAATTAAATATATAATATTTACATTAGTCTTTGTGTCTCATAAATATCCAAGACTTATAACATAATGAATGCATCTTTACGTTACTGATTACAGATGACATGATTGATTACTTTAGTCATGTGACTGTAATCAGTAACAAATTACATTTTTCAACACTGTGCATCTTGAAAATTATAGTTGCATACTGTATATTATTTTAATTAATTGTTCTCATAGTCTATGAAGTAGATTAAATAATAGAAGACAATAAACGTTCACCAATATGTATCATCAAACATCCATCTGCATATATCATTGCTCATGTTATTTGGGAATGATCTATTCATGTTTTCAGCTGCATAGGTAAACCTAAAGTATGAGCTCATAGCGCCTGTAATGGACGCTCATTCATTTTCATTTATACAAGTCATACCTTCAAACAAACAAGAGATGGTACTCTTGTCCATGAAGGCGTAGACATCAGACATGACAATTCTTTGGAGAATCAGTATACTCCGTGGCTCCAAATGCCCTGCTTAAAGGAAAGACGTTTTACAGAAACATTACATAGACAATCTATAACAACGGGACACAGTATGCATATACTAATTATGTTTTGAATTTCTAAGTCAATGTAAAACATAGAAATCCAGTGTCTGTCCTTAGTTTTTGCATTGTATCATTGTCCTCAAATAGCACTCTTTTTTTTCAACAAAAAAACATGATTATTATAGGGAATTATTTACCTAGATGCCAACAAACTTGTGGTCCATTAACAATACAGTAGATATATATCCGATTTCCTCTCACAACTGTGGAACACTAATCTTACACCCTTACAAAGCTTTTCGGCCATAACTTAAAAATTGAATATCATATTTTGGCATAACTAAACAAAATGTCTTATTTCACCCCACAACTCTCATCAGGTGGAGAGAAGTGCTCCTTTAAAAACGTTTAGAAGAGTGATAAAATATATATATTTTTAAATTTGACATAACTCCTATTATGCATGTGATTAAAAGCTACAGTACAGTACGGGAGTGGAGTGATACAGTAGTACATCCTGTTGAGCACTGGGGCCTCAACTCCACTGGCCATGGGATACAATTTATGTCAAATTGACGTCCAAAGTTGATATGTTTTGGATTTTAGCTAACCATAAACCTAACCCTTTTCCTAACCTTAACTTAATTCTTCTTAGCTGCTATATTAATTATCATAACCTGCTGCGTAAATTCTCCTAACTTTGACATAAACTGTATCCCATCTAGACAAAACCACTCCACTGACACAAAGCCACTTAGTGGCCAATAGGAGACCAGAGACATAAGTGTTTGGTTCATTAAGAAGACACGCACTATCCCTGTCGCAGGACGGTAATACAACAACCTTCATTTCATTAGTGCTCTCCCTTTCTGCTGTGCTGGCCACAAGCAGATTACACAGACAGAAGCCAGGCAAATCCTATTAAAGGAGGCCACGTAAGCTGCAGTGAGCAGGCCGGTCCATGCCCTCTGTCCTCCAGTTCTTCATCATCCCTTTCTCTTCCTCCCTCTCTCTCTTTGGATGTGTCCTCTTCTCCCCGTGTTTGTCTCTCTCCGTCTGTCTCGTCTGCTCATATTTTAGGCTTGTCCACCTCCCGGTTGGCCTTGCGAAATATCGTCTTGATCTCTTCTGTCACCATCTCTTGCCAGTTGTCCCTGAGAATAAAAGATCAAATAACATTTAAACATATTTCCCCTTAAAACAGTAGTCTAGTAGGCCTATCAGATCATAGTAGACAAGACAGCTGGTGAGATGAGACGAGAGGACATGGCAGAAGAAACATGACTAAGAATGTTAATTGTCTTAGAGAACAAGAGGCTGGAGAGGGAAGGACAGCTCATAATAATGTCTGGAATGGAGTGAACAGAGTGAATTCCATTAATTCCGTTCCAGCCATTTCTATGAGCCGGTACTCCCCAATTAAGGTGTCACCAGCCACCAGTGTCTCAGAGGTGCTGCCTCAAATGAGAGGGTGAGAAGAAAGGAAGGACGGAAATGAGGGTGAACCACTCACAATGGAAAGAGATTATCCAAAATGAATAGAGCTTTTCTGGGATGGTCAAGCTCTGCTTAAACGGTATTGAAGGTGATAAGATCAGAATATTAGAGAAGAGATCAGATCAAGAGATTATGATTAGACAGTATAGGGGGCGGGGGGGGCCCAACAAAATCCCATAGATTGAGAAATCCACAAACTCCATGCAACAGAAGAACCCACACAACAACTAGTATTCCACCATGACACAACAGAGCACGGCATGCAAGTTGCTAGCTACCTCCTCGAATCAAGCTTTTTTCTCCGTTTTTTTCCCCTTGTACGCAGCTATATCCTCTGGGTTCAGTCCATGATTGTCATCCCTAAAGTAGGCAAAACATGTAATGCCACCATAACAGCCTCAATCCCATCCTAGTTTTCAATGGGGCTCCATTTTGCTCATGTAGTGAATGATGAGAAAATGTGTGAAATGACTACACATAAACACATAGAACTGCTGTATAATCAAAGCACAAATCTTCACCAAATGAAATGTAGACATGTTAAGATTCACTTAGGGTGGTTCTCGCCAGGGTGTCAACATAAGGTACTCTGTTCTTACCCTGGTTTAATCTCTGGAGGCTTCGGTAAAGGCTTTGTGAAGTTTTCTTTCCCAACCAGCCAGTATGTCTCTTCAATGCCTTTACCCTGTAAGAACACATCATTATTCATGATTTATTTATAAACAGTTGAAAGAGATCCTACAGGTGAACACAGAGGATAATGTATTGTGAGGTGTTTATACCTTCAGCTCTGTCATGCCCCTGACGTCTATCTTGTAGCCCTCGTTGAGGGAGCGCAGGATCTTCACAGTGCTCATGTTCACATGAATTCTATAAGCTGAATGGAAATAACACTGTCACTACAAACCATACCATAATGCAGACATCCTGAGCAGAAATACACTGAGTGAACAAAACATTAAGAACTGTTCTTTCCATAACAGACTGACCAGGTGAATCCAGGTGAAAGCTATGATCCCTTATTGATGTCACTTGTTAAATCCACTTCAATCAGTGTAGATGCAGGGGAGGAGACAAGTTAAAGAAGGATTTCTAAGCCCTGAGACAATTGAGACATGGATTGTATATGTGTGCCATTCAGAAGGTGAATGGGCAAGACAAAATATTTAAATGCCTTTGAACGGGGTATGGTAGTAGGTGCCAGGCCAGGTGCACTGGTTTGTGTCAAGGGGGTGCAACTCAATATTAAAAAGGTGTTCTTAATGTTTTGTAAATCAACACCAATAACCTCTGATACTCACGCAGCCCAGTGGATTCCATACGAGAGGCAGTGTTGACTGTGTCTCCGAAAAGGCAGTACCGAGGCATGGTCAGACCCACCACCCCAGCAACACATGACCCTGTACACACACAACACACATGTGCATCACATCTCAGACATCACATTGAGAAACCAAACCTTGGCCTGCTACTGTTTCAGCCGTCCTCATTATGACTGATGGATCCCCACATACAGACAGTTAGAAAAGGAAATAGAATCAAAGCGATTGATTGTGATATGAAGAGTTTATTTCCAAAACGTTATATCCACACATTTTTCACCTGTTTTTTTTTCATCAGAAATGATTGCTGGTTATGGGTACCTTCATGTGTGTGTAAAATATGACTGTTTCAATTAATAGATTTTAAGTGTGCATTAAAATGTAGATATATCTTTTTGGCAAATCGCTATATCCATTGTTTAGCTAGAATGGAATGTTTTCATACTGTATATTTGACTGTGATATTTGGTTGTCTCACCTACAGTACCAGTCAAAAGTCTGGACATACCTACTCATTCAAGGGTTTTTATTTGTACTATTTTCTACATTGTAGAATAATAGTGAAGACATCAAAACAATTAAATAACACATATAGAATCATGTAGGAAGCAAAAAAAAGTGTTAAACAAATCAAAATATATTTGAGATTTGAGATTCTTCCAAGTAGCCGCCCTTTGCCTTGATGACAGCTTTGCACACTTGGCATTCTCTCAACCCCAGCTTCATGAGGTAGTCACCTGGAATGCATTTCAATTAACAGGTGTGCCTTGTTAAAAGTTAATTTGTGGAATGTATTTCCTTCTTAATGCGTTTGAGCCAATTAGTCGTGGTGTGACAAGGTAGGGGTGGTATACAGAAGATAGCCCTATTTGGTAAAAGACCAAGTCCATATTATGTCAAGAACAGCTCAAATAAGCAAAGAGAAACGACAGTCCATCATTACTTTAAGACATGAAGGTCAGTTAATGCGGAAGAAATTTCAAGAACTTTTAAAGTTTCTTCAAGTGCAGTCGCAAAAACCATCAAGCGCTATGATGAAACTGGCTCTCATGAGGACCGCCACAGGAATGGAAGACCCAGAGTTACCTCTGCTGCAGAGGATACGTTCATTAGAGTTAGCTGCACCTCAGATTGCAGCCCAAATAAATCTTTAAGTCATAAATGTATCACAGTTCTTAATTAAACATCTATTTATTTGTGACAGTACATTTGACTGTGTAAAACCTGGCAATACTACTTATTTATTTGTGAGTGAGGTGCAAAAAAACATGATTATTTGTCTCTGAAATGAAAACATCAATTGATAGATTTCAAACAAATACATGTGTCATTGAACAACCCAATGTCATGATTAGATAGTGAAAAAACACACCAATCGCTTTCATAAGTTCTTTAAAACTGTAGAAGCTAATTTACCAAGATTTCTGAAAATGTATATATAGCATTTTGGAAAGTAACTCTTCGTCTTTATTAACAACTCACATTGGGATTCAGCCATTGAGCAAGATTGATCAACTAGCTAATATATGTGACCTAACTTCAGAGTATGTCTGCCAGGCAGGGACAACCCAATGCCCTCTCTCACCTGAGTGTATCCCTATTCGTATCCTGACGGGAATGCCGGGCATGTGGCGCATCTGGAAGGTGCCCACAGAGCTCAGGATGTTCAGGGACATGTTGGCTATCTCCGCTGCGTGTTTGTTGCCATTCCTCTTGGGTAGACCTGACGCCACCATGTAGGCGTCACCAATGGTCTCCACCTACACAATGAAAACAAACAGGCATACAGTAAATCATTGCCACATTGATACTCAGTGATGCTTCCCTTGCACCGCAACCCAACCCGCAACTATGATGCTCAGCTCATTTCGGTTCAACTCAGTAGTGTGAAAATAGTAGAACTGACCTTGTATACGTCGTGGTTGCTGAGCACAGCGTCGAACAGCGTGTACAGGTCATTGAGCAGGTCCACCACCTCGATGGGATCACTGAGGGAGGAGATGGTGGTGAAGCCTACTATGTCACTGAAGTAGATGGTGACCTGGTCAAAGTACTCTGGCTCCACTGTTGCACCCGTCTTCAGAGCCTCTGCCACAGAACTGTATTGTGACATGGGACATTTTGTATTTGTGGTAATGTGACACAGAGCAACAAACAATCATTAAAAGTCAAAAGTATGGTACTGTATCATGTTATGAATGGATAATACCCTTGGCATTGTACAAGAATGATATCTTGAAATAACAAAATGGCCATTGTCTTCTTTAGTTGTCTGTGTGTGTGTGTTATAACATGAAGCTCACGGAGGCAGCATCTCAGACAGCAGTTTCTCTGTCCTCTGTTTCTCCACTTCCAGCTCCTCTGTCCTCTCTCTGATCAGGTCCTCCAGGTTAGATGAGTACTGTTCCAGCATCCGCAACATGGAGTCAATGATGTTGGTCTTCTTGCCCTTGTTGATCAGCTTGAACTGTGACACAACACCACCATCATCATCATTGGTGCACCACTACATTATGTAATATTATGTATGACTTGTGCTCTCTGTAAAAATCCATAAAGCTATAAGCCAAGACTTTTCCCGTGTCTGAATAGCCATACTAGCGATTGCATTTTATTTGTATTTATTTTGTATTTATTTTTTAGGGGTGGATCAGCTTTAATATTGAGGATAGATTGTTGCTTCCATCAATTTAATTGTCTGCATCATTTCCAATCCCCCAGATATTATTTGGGTAAACACACATACATTACATTACATTACATACATACATACATACAGTGGGACAAAAAAGTATTTAGTCAGCCACCAATTGTGCAAGTTCTCCCACTTAAAAAGATGAGAGAGGCCTGTAATTTTTATCATAGGTACACTTCAACAGACAAAATTAGAAAAAAAAATCCAGAAAATCACATTGTAGGATTTTTAATGAATTTATTTGCAAATTATGGTGGGAAATAAGTATTTGGTCAATAACAAAAGTTTATCTCAATACTTTGTTATATACCCTTTGTTGGCAATGACAGAGGTCAAACATTTTCTGTAATTCTTCACAAGGTTTTCACACACTGTTGCTGTTATTTGGGCCCATTCATCCATGCAGATCTCCTCTAGAGCAGTGATGTTTTGGGGCTTTTGCTGGACAACATGGACCTTCAACTCCCTCCAAAGATTTTCTATGGGGTTGAGATTTCAGCCCTGCCACAAAGGGACCAGCTGACATCATGTCAGTGATTCTCTTGTTAACACAGGTGTGATCTCCAGTTCAAGGCTGGAGATCAATCTCTCATGCTGATTGAGTTCAAATAACAGACTGGAAGCTTCAAAAAGGAGGGTGGTGTTTAGAATCATTGTTCTTCCTCTGTCAACTGTGGTTACCTGCAAGGAAACAGGTGCCATCATCATTGCTTTGCACAAAAAGGGCTTCACAGGCAAGGATATTGCTGCCAGTAAGACTGCACCTAAATCAACCATTTATCGGATCATCAAGAACTTCAAGGAGAGCGGTTCAATTGTTGTGAAGAAGGCTTCAGGGCACCCAAGAAAGTCCAGCAAGCGCCAGGACCATCTCCTAAACTTGATTCAGCTGCGGGATCGGGCACCACCAGTACAGAGCTTGCTCAGGAATGGCAGCAGGCAGGTGTGAGTACATCTGCACGCACAGTGAGGCGAAGACGTTTCGAGGATGGCCTGGTGTCAAGAAGGGCAACAAAGAAGCCACTTCTCTCCAGGAAAAACATCAGGGACAGACTGATATTCTGCAAAAGGTACAGGGATTGGACTGCTGAGGACTGGGGTAAAGTCCACAAAAAAGCTTGTCAGGAGAAGACAAGGTGAGCGCTACCATCAGTCCTGTGTCATGCCAACAGTAAAGGATCCTGAGACCATTCATGTGTGGGGTTGCTCCTCAGCCAAGGGAGTGGGCTCACTCATAATTTTGCCAAAGAACACAGGCATGAATAAAGAATGGTACCAACACATCCTCTGAGAGCAACTTCTCCCAACCATCCAGGAACAGTTTGATGACGAAAAATGCCCTTTCCAGCATGATGGAGCACCTTGCCATAAGGCAAAGGTGATAACTAAGTTGCTCGGGGAACAAAACATCAATATTTTGGGTCCATGGGTCCATGGCCAGGAAACTCCCCAGACCTGAATCCCATTGAGAACTTGTGGTCAATCCTCAAGAGGCGGGTGAACAAACAAAAACCCACAAATGCTGACAAACTCCAAGCATTGATTATGCAAGAATGGGCTGCCATCAGTCAGGATGTGGCCAAGAGGTTAATTGACAGCATGTCAGGGCGGATTGCAGAGGTTTTGAAAAAGAAGGGTCAACACTGCAAATATTGACCCTTTGTATCAACTTCATGTAATTGTCAATAAAAGCCTTTGACACTTATGAAATGCTTGTAATTATACTTCAGTATTCCATAGTAACATCTGACAAAAATATCTAAATGCACTGAGGCAGCAGACTTTGTGAAAATTAATATTTGTGTCATTCTCAAACTTTTGGCCACAACTACATTTATAAATATATACATAAACACACATACATACATACATACATACATACATACATACATACATACATACATACATACATACATACATACATACATACATACATACATACATACATACATACATACATACATACATACATACATACATACATACACACACACACACACACACACACACACACACACACACACACACACACACACACACACACACACACACACACACACACACACACACACACACACACACACACACACACACACACACACACACACACACACATACATACATACATACATACATACATACATACATACATACATACATACATACATACATACATACATACATACATACATACATACATACATACATACATACATACATACATACATATACACACACTTTTTTTATATACCTTCATTATTCCCACAATCCCTACCACCCCTCCCCCAATTGGAGTAAACGATTAAACAACAACACGTAGGCTTCTACCTTCAGTTTATACATATTATACACATTTTACAGACACAATCTATTTTTCAATAGTTATATTTTGTTTGTTTTTAGTCCTTCCTCTATTTCTAATGTCCATCCAGTTTGATTTAGATTTGTAACTGTGCTATTTCACAATATTTCTGAACCTATTTTACATTGGTTATCTTGTAGTTATTAGTCCCACCCTTCAGCTACATTCAACCCCTCCCATCTATCTCTTAACACCATCCATTTTGGATTTATATTTTCCATACATTTTTCAACTGTCCTGTGATGCTTCACAACAGTACTGAACCTTTCTATTCTCCTATCTTTAATTTACAATCTGTAGAAGCTAACATGTTTTGCCAAAATAATTATTATATTATTGATCGATAATGACTTTTCAAATCAACCAGAATTGCTATCTGCAGCGTTAGTTCTAGGTAAATGTTGCAATTCTTCAGCCATTCCTGGCTGGACCTGTGACATAAAAATGAGCTACATATGAAAATAAATGATCTAATGCCTCCTTGTAGCAAAATCTGCAGAGCTGGGAAGATTGTATCCCCCATATACAGTTGAAGTCAGAGGTTTACATACACCTTAGCCAAATACATTTAAACTCAGTTTTTCACAATTCCTGACATTTAATCCTAGTAAGAATTCCCTGTCTTAGGTCAGTAAGGATCACCACTTCATAAAAAAAAATAAAAATGGCAGAATAATAGTAGAGAGAATGATTGATTTCAGTTTTTTATTTATTTCATCACATTCCCAGTGGGTCAGAAGTTTACATACACTCAATTAGTATTTGGTTGCCTTTAAATTGTTTAACTTGGGTCAAACGTTTCGGGTAGCCTTCCACAAGCTTCCCACAATAAGTTGGGTGAATTTTGGCCCATTTCTCCTGACAGAGCTGGTGTAACCAAGTCAGGTTTGTAGGCCTCTTTGCTCGCAAAAGCTTTTTCAGTTCTGCCCACAAATTTTCTATAGGATTGAGGGCAGGGCTTTGTGGTGGCCAATCCAATACCCTGACTTTGTTGTCCTTAAACCATTTTGCCACAACTTTGGAAGTATGCTTGGGGTCATTGTCCATTTGGAAGACCCATTTGGGACCAAGCTTTAACTTTGCTTCAAAATATAAACATAATTTTCCTTTCTCATGGTGCCATCTATTTTGTGAAGTGCACCAGTCCCTCCTGCAGCAAAGCACCCCCACAACATGATGCTGTCACCCCTGTGCTTCACGGTTGGGATGGTGTTCTTCTGCTTGCAAGCCTCCCCCTTTTTCCTCCAAACATAACGATGGTCATTATGGCCAAACAGTTCTATTTTTGTTTCATCACACCAGAGGACATTTCTCCAAAAGGTACGATCTTTGTTCCCAACCATAGTCTGGCTTTTTTATGGTGGATTTGAAGCAGTGGTTTCTTCCTTGCTGAACGGCCTTGCAGTTTATGTCGATATAGGTCTCGTTTTACTGTGGATATAGATACTCTTGTACCTGTTTTCTCCAGCATCTTCACCAGATCCTTTGCTGTTTTTCTGGGATTGATTTGCACTTTTCACACAAAAGTACGTTCATCTCTAGGAGACAGAACGCGTCTCCTTCCTGAGCGGTATGACAGCTGCGTGGTCCTATGGTATTTATACTTGTGTACTATTGTTTGTACAGATGAACATGGTACCTTCAGGCATTTGGAAATTTCTAACAAGGATGAATCAGACTTGTGGAGGTCTGCCATTTTTTCTGAGGTCTTGGCTGATTTCTTTTAATATTCCCATGATGTCATGCAAACAGGAACTGAGTTTGAAGGTAAGCCCTGAAATACATCCACAGGTACACCTCCAATTGACTCAAATGATGTCAATTAGCCAATCAGAAGCTTCTAAAGCCATGACATCATTTTCTGGAATTTTCCCAGCTGTTTAAAAGGCACAGTCAACTTAGTGTATGTAAACGTCTGACCCACTGGAATTGTGATACAGTGAATTATAAGTGAAATAATCTGTCTGTAAACAATTGTTGGAAAAATTACTTGTGTCATGCACAAAGTAGATGTCCTAACCGAATGGCCAAAACTATAGTTTGTTACCAAGAAATTTGTGGAGTTGTTGAAAAACGAGTTATAATGACTCCAATCTAAGCGTATGCAAATGACCGACTTCAACTCTATGTAACATTCTAATTGTTTCAAAAAAATTCTCTATTAATTTAAATAGAAAAATTAAAAGTTTAGAATCCGCCGTTGTTTTACGTGTCAATTCATAAACCATGTGCCATGGAATCGGTACATCAGCAATATCTTCCCAACTATTCTGCAATTGATATGGCACAGCTGTCAATTTTTTGGTCCTTAAATTAAATTGGTATATGTTTTTATTTATCACAATTTTCTATAACCATTTATGGTCTTTAATGCAGGGCCGACAGACAAGTTCCTTACTTTTTCCCTAGTACTTGCCTCTTCCATTTTTGTGGTAATGCTGCAATTAGTTGGTTGTAATTTTGGGTGGAGCTGTGTTAGCTGCATGTGTGACATAACTCCACCAGTCCTATTTGTGATATAATTTACGAAAATTACACCTTTTTTAAAAATGTTATCGAAAAATACGTTTTTTTTTATCAATTAGTATATTTGAGATTAACCACAATATTTGTTGTATTATTTGTTCTGTCTTTTCAGGTGGATTAAACTGAAATTGCAGCCAAATTTCATTTTCAAATAACCCGAAAGTGAGTGGTTGTAATCTGAATAAAGGGGAAAAGGCCATTCTTGATCATGGGGTGAGACGTTCTTACTAATATACTAGTGAACCATTTCGGATTTAAGTATAACTTTTGTATGACTGATGCTTTTAGTGAGAGGTCTAATGCTTTAATATTTAATCATTTCTGTCCTCCAAATTCATATTTGTTATATAAATAGGCCCTTTTAATTGTGTCTGGTTTGCCGTTCCAAAATTGAAAAGGTTTTGTTCATATCATTTAAAAAGTAGGAAACCTTTGTAGGCAAAACCATAAGCAAATAGGTGAACTGTGATATGACTAAAGAGTTCATAGGAGTGATTTTTCCACAAATAGACAGATATTTTCCTTTCCATGGTAACAAGATCTTATCTATTTTTGATAACTTTCTCTAAAAATGTATTGGAGTGAGATCATTTCTTTCTTTCGGGATTTGTATACCGAGTACGTCCACATCTCCGTCAGACCTTTCTATTGGGAAACTACACGGTAATGTAAAAGTTTCATTTTATTGTGATCCAATACGTAATATAGTACACTAATCATAATTAGGTTTTAATCCAGAGAGGTTAGAAAAAGTATCTAGATCTTCTACGAGGCTGTGGAGGGATTCTAATTGTGGTTTTAAAAGAAAACATGAATCATCAGCGTACAATGACACCATTGTTATTAAGCCACGGATTTCTAATCCCTTAATATTATTGTTGGACCTAATTTTAACAGTTAACATTTCGATGGCAATAATAAATAGACATGCCGATAGTGGACAATATTGTTTTACAGTTTAAAACTTTCTGAGATGTAGCCATTTTTTTGTATTTTACACCTAGGGTTACCATACACACCTTTGACCCATTATATAAGAGATTCTCCAAAATGGAAATATTCTAGGCATTTATATATAAACTCCAGTCATACTTTATCAAAAGTATTTTAAAAACAGCTATGAAAACCAGGGCTGGTGTCCCCGATATTTCATAATATTCTATTGTTTCCAGTACTTGTCTAATATTATCGCCAATGTACCGTCCATGTAAAAAAACCTGTCTGATTAGGTTGAATAATATCTGACAATACCTTTTTAATTCTATGCGCCAAGCATTTAACTAGAATCTTTGCATCACAACATTGAAGTGTAAGAGGCCTCCAATTGTTTAAATGGAATGGAACTTTATATACAGTGGCTTGCGAAAGTATTCACCCCCTTGGCATTTTTCCTATTTTGTTACCTTACAACCTGGAATTAAAATAGATTTGTTGGGGGTTTGTATCATTTGATTTACACAACATACCTACCACTTTGAAAATGCAAAATGGTAAGTTGGTGGTTATATATATCCCTCTAGTGGTGTGGGGGCTGTGTTTTTGCAAAGTGGGTAGGGTTATTTCCTGCCTGTTTGGCCCTGTCTGGGGGTATCATCGGATGGGGCCACAGTGTCTCTTGACCCCTCCTGTCTCAGCCTCCAGTATTTATGCTGCAGTAGTTTGTGTGTCGGGGGGCTAGGGTCAGTCTGTTATATCTGGAGTATTTCTCCTGTCTTATCCGGTGTCCTGTGTGAATTTAAGTATGCTCTCTCTAATTCTCTTTCTTTCTCTCTCTCGGAGGACCTGTGCCCTAGGACCATACCTCAGGACTACCTAGCATGATGACTCCTTGTTGTCCCCAGTCCACCTGGCCGTGCTGCTGCTCCAGTTTCAACTGTTCTGCCTGCGGCTATGGAACCCTGACCTGTTCACTGTGATTACTATTATTTGACCATGCTGGTCATTTATGAACGTTTGAACATATTGGCCATGTTCCGTTATAATCTCCACCCGGCACAGCCAGAAGAGGACTGGCCACCCCTCATAGCCTGGTTCCTCTCTAGGTTATTTCCTAGGTTTTTTTCTTCCTAGGTTTTTTTCTAGGGAGTTTTTTCTAGCCACCATGCTTCTACACAAGCATTGCTTGCTTTTTGGGGTTTTAGGCTGGGTTTCTGTACAGCACTTTAATATATCAGCTGATGTAAGAAGGGCTATATAAATACATTTGATTTGATTTGCTTGGCAAGCTCCTTGGTCTTCATGGTGCCACTTGCTTGGTCGTTCCCCTTGCTTAGTGGTGTTTCAGACTCTTGGGCCTTTCAGAACAGGTGAATATATACTGAGATCATGTGACACTTAAATAAAGTCCACCTGTGTGCAATCTAACTAATAATGTGACTTCTGAAGGTAATTAGTTGCCCCATATCTTATTTAGGGGCTTCATAGCAATATGCATGCACCACTTTTCCGTTTACAATATATATATATATTTTTTTAAACAAGATATATTTTTCATTTCACTTCACCAATTTGGACTATTGTGTGTGTCCATTACATGAAATCCAAATAAAACTCCATTTAAATTACAGGTTGTAATGCAACAAAATAGGAAAAACGCCAAGGGGGATGAATACTTTTGCAAGGCACTGTATATCACTTGGTTCCTGTTTCAGTAATAATGAAATCAGACCTTCTTGTTGCGTGTCCGATAATCTACCATTTATATAGGAGTGGTTAAAACATGCTAATAATGGTCCTCTGAGTATATAAATACAATTTTGGTGTACTTCCACTGGTATGCCATCCAGCCCTGGAGTTTTCCCAGCCTTAGAGGCTTTAATTGCATCAATAAATTCCTCCTCTGTAATTTGGCCTTCACATGAGTCTTTCTGTACGGATGTTAATTTGACATTATTAATAGGAAGAAAATCCATACAATTAGCTTCGGTTAGTGGAGATGGAGGCGACTTAAACGAAAACATATGCTTAAAGTACTTCCTCTTCCAAAATATAATTGTGTGACTATCACTTGTAACACGTTTTAATAAAACAATTTGGTAGCATTTTCCCCTACATTTCATCCAGGTCGACTTATTTTTTATAATATATTACACTGGATCTTTCTTGAATATGTTCCTCCATTTATTTTTGTTTTTCCTCTAACTAATTCTGTGCCTCTATGGTACAGTTTTTATTGCTATCTATCTGTTCCGTTCGTCCTTCCATTTCCTTTGTTAATATGGACTCTTTTGATCTAAATTGCTTTTGTTTTATAGATGAGTACTGAATTGCCTGGCCTCTAAAGGCACATTTATAAGTGTCCCATACAATAAGGGTACATATGTTATGTCGGAAAAAGTAAGTTATAAATGATTCTGTCCTAGTTATAAACATGCTATCATCCAGTAGGCTTTGATTAAATTTCCAATATCCTCGCCCATGTGTAAATTCTGTAAGAGTAATTTATATGACAATTATGTGATGAGGCGGCAGGTAGCGTAGAGTGTTGAGCCAGTAACCGAAAGGTTGCCCCTGAACAAGGCAGTTAACCCAATGTTCCTCAACTGTCTTGCCTAGTTAAATAAATAAATGTGATGATCTGACTGCATTCTGTCCCCTATCAACACTTTTTAAACTTTTGGTGCCAGAGAGAATTACATAAGAAAGTAATCAACACGACTAGCATGATTGAGACTCCGCCATGTATATCTCACTAGTTCACAGTATTTAAGCCTCCATATATCCACTAATTCCAATGTATCCATGACATTCATGATTTCCATATGTGCCTGAGAGTGATAGCTTGTAGCGTGATGTCCTTTACGGTCCATAGAGGTATTTAAAACTGTAATAATAGTGTTGCTTGTAGAGTTGATAAATTCTTATATATATTTTCAAAGAAGCTTGGATCATCATTATTTGGACCATATAGTTTAATACGCCATATATGTTTATTGTCCAATAACATATTATTTAAAATGATCCATCTACCTTGATGATCTGTTTGGACAATTTGCATATTTGGATCAAAATTAGTGTTAATTAATATCATCACCCCTATTGAATTTCTTTGCCCATAGGAGAAATATATTTCGTCCCCCCCAATCCTTTTTCCACAAAACTTCATCTAAAATTGTTGAATGACTTTCCTGTAAGCAATAGATATATTCCTTCTCTTTTAGCCAGTTAAATTGTTACATTCGTCATAATACATTCTTCTTTATTTAAACAAAGAACACTAAACAAACAAACAAAATAACAAAACGAATGTGACGCTATAACACGAGTGCTGACATGCAACTACACATAGACAATAACCCACAAAACCTAAATGGAAAATGGCAACCTAAATAGCTGTCTCTGATTGGGAACCAATTCAGGCCACCATAGACCTACATTTACCTAGAGAATACCAAAACCCCATAGATATACAAAAAACCCTAGACAAGCCAAAAACACGCATACCACCCTCGTCACACCCTGACCTAACCAAAATAATAAAGAAAACAAAGATAACTAAGGTCAAGGGATGACCCCGGACTGTGGCCCTTCGTCGGTGGCCCAGGACTGTGGCCCTTCGCCGGAGGCCCCGGACTGTGGCCCGTCGTCGGAGGCCCCGGACTGTGGCCCGTCGTCGGAGGCCCCGGACTGTGGCCCTTCGTCGGAGGCCCCGGACTGTGGCCGGTCGTCGGAGGTTCCGGACTGTGGCCCGTCATCACAGGTTCTGGACTGTGGCCCGTCATCGCAGGTTCCGGACTGTGGCCCGTCGACGGAGGTACCGGACGCTGTCGCTGGATGCTCTGGACTGGGTACTGTCGTTGGACGCTCTGGACTGGGTACTGTCGTCAGACGCTCTGGACTGGGTACTGTCGCCGGACGCTCTGGACTGCCGAGGTGCACAGTAGGCCTGGTGTGTGGTGCCGGCACTGATGGTATCGGGCTGGTGTCACGCACCTCAAGGCGATTGCGGGGAGGAGGAACAGGGCGTACCGGACTGTTGAGGCGCACTGTAGGCCTGGTGCGTGGTGCCGGCACTGGTGGTACCGGGCTGGGGACACGCACATCAGGGCGAGTGCGAGGATCAGGAACAGGGCGTATTGGACCCTGGAGGCGCACTGGAGGCCTGATGCGTGGTGCCGGTACTGGTGGTAACGGGCTGGTGACACACACCTCAGGGCGAGTGCGAGGAGCAGGAACAGGGCGTACTGGACCCTGGAGGCGCACTAGAGGCCTGATGCGTGGTGTTGGCACTGGTGGTACTGGTCTGGTGACAAGCACCTCAGGGAGAGTGCGGGGAGAAGGCACAGGATACACTGGACCGTGGAGATGCATTGGAGATCCAGAACATAGAGCTGGCTCAATACGTCCTGGCTGGATGCCCATTCTAGCCCAGCAAATGCGAGGAGCTGGAATAGATCGCACCAGGCTAGAATAGCGCACTGGAGACACCGTGCGCATCTCTGCATAACACGGTGCCTGACCAGTTACACGCTCCCCACGGTAAGCACGAGGAGTTGGCTCAGATCTCCTACCTGAATCCGGGCTGCCTCTCGGGCTTCCGTGCTAGCCGTGTACCTTCATATCATCGCTGTTCCTCTATTCTCCGGTATTTGTCCTTGTAGTATCGCCGTTCCGCTTTCGCTGCCTCTAACTCCTCCTTAGGACGGCGATACTCCCCCGGCTGTGTCCAGGGTCCTGCTCCATCTAATATCTCCTCTAACTCCTCCTTAGGACGGCGATACTCCCCCGGCTGTGTCCAGGGTCCTGCTCCATCTAATATCTCCTCTAACTCCTCCTTAGGACGGCGATACTCCCCCGGCTGTGTCCAGGGTCCTGCTCCATCTAATATCTCCTCTAACTCCTCCTTAGGACGGCGATACTCCCCCGGCTGTGTCCAGGGTCCTGCTCCATCTAATATCTCCTCCCAGGTCCATTCCCCATTAAGCGCTGTTCCTTCTTTTCACGCTGCTTGGTCCTGGTTTGGTGGGTTATTCTGTCACATTCGTCATAACGAGGAGAATACATTCTTCTTTATTTCAACGAAGAACATTAAACAAACAAACAAAATAACAAAACGAACATGAAGATATAACACGAGTGCTGACATGCAACTACACATAGACAATAACCCACAAAACCTAAATGGAAAATGGCAACCTAAATAGGATCCCCAATCAGAGACAACAATAAACAGCTGTCGCTGATTGGGAACCAATTCAGGCCCCCATAGACCTACATTTACCTAGACAATCCCAAAACCCCATAGATATACAAAAAAACCTAGACAAGCCAAAAACTCCCATACCACCCTAACCAAAATAATAAAGAAAACAAAGATAACTAAGGTCAGGGCGTGACATAAATACTGATGGTCTATTCTTATTATCTGCTAAGCCATTCCAATTATAACTGGCTATACTTATTTCACCACTTACCATAATGAGAAATAACTCTCAATTCTATTTAGCAAAATATATGTTTGTAAACGTACCATTAAAAAGTAACATGGTGATTGAGTGTCTATATAGCTGTACCATGATATTTGCATTGCTACTAAGTAAACCTCAAATTGGTCCCCATAGCCCCGGAGAGACACAGTGGCACACACAGAACAGAAGCAGATCAACCACCAGATGCATTTCCATCGCCCTCACCTCGATTTGTATTATATATAGCCATAAAAAAAAAAAATATATATATATATATACATATACACATACATACATTAAAAATTCTGTTTCTTATTTTCCATAATGAGCTATTAATATTTGTAGTAATGTAGACAATTTATGCAAAGGATTTTTACCTCTCACAAGTCTCGCCATTACCAATATTACATTATGGCAAGCAATTATTATATTAGCAAACAGTTAGTGAATCATCCTATATTGTCCCTAACATATTTTACTCCCTCGCAACAGTTGCGGGACACAGACACACGCACACACACACACACACACACACACACACACACACACACACACACACACACACACACACACACACACACACACACACACACACACACACACACACACACACACACACACACGCACGCACACACACACACACACACACACACACACACACACACACACACACACACACACACACACACACACACACACACACACTCAACCCCTTTCCCCACCACAACCATAGACTCATATTCTCAACAATTGCACCATTCCAGAGCCCAACTCAAGAAAGATCTTGATTTACAAATGCACATACAGTTGCAGCTGTAGGAGAAGACTTGCAAAACTGCGCAGCGTTTGCATTTTAGGTATACAAAAATAAAACGTTTTATAGTACTTGAAATGTCGAAAATAAAGTATGCTTTATATGCTAGGATGTTAAACTATATGGCTTTTCATCTAGTAGAATACGATGCACACTTTTGAGGAAGAGAATTGTCTTTTCAGACTAGGGTTGCACAATCCTGTGAACTTTCAAAAAATTCCCTGGTTTTCCAGAAATCCTGGGTGGAGGATTCCGTATTTCCTGCTTACTCCCTCCTGATTCAGTGAATCCTCCAACCGGAATCTCAGGAAGACAAGGGAATTTATTGAAAGTTCTTTTAATTTTGCCTTCCCTATTCCAGACTCATGTGTGTTTGACAAGAGCTGATAATCAGCTGATAATGAGATAAGGGAACACGCTGTACCAAAATAAATGAATGATTGGGAATTATTATTATTTTTTATTTTTATTAGATGACATTCTCAGGATGGGTGAGCCTAGATGGTAATATTTGTTGCTTACTGCATTCATTTTTCCTAAACAGTACATTCTGAACAGTATGTAATATGATTAGTACACAGTATATTGTTTTATTAAGTAGTAGGCAAGACAGATTTCGGACATGGCCAATGAGTGCTGACAGACCAATTTCTGCTGTTCACAGCTCATAATTACCCAGACATTTTCCCTGCATTACCCCTCTATGAGACTGGCAGCAGATAACCATGGAGACAGATGAGGGTTTCTGACCTGGTCAAAGATCTCATCGAAGGCTGGTCTGCGATCAGGCTGTTCGCTCCAGCACTGTTTCATCAGCTGGATACACTCCATAGGAGCCTGATCTGGGGCCACCGTAGGCCTGCACATGGGAGGAGGCTTCTTCACCTTACGGATGATCTCTGATGGTGAGGGAGAGAGAAAGAGAGGAGAGAGGTTATACTGTACAGCAGCACACGGGAACATAACAACTCATTACACATTTACTCATTTATTGTCCGCTGGTACTAGACATCTTGTCAAAGCAAAGCAGAAATTCTGTATGTACAATATGTAGCTACATTATACACTGTAGATAGGGGAATTATTGTGATTTACAACTCTGACATTCCTCAATAGATGCCAGTATAACAAGTCAATCAATTGATGTTGATTCACAGATGACAGAAAAATGACCTCAAGCTAAAACAAAAAAATGCCTCTAAGATCTAAGATTGTATGTTTTTGCTTGTTTTGTATCCCCCAGACCTACCCGCAGGAGTCAGACCCAGCATGCAATATGGAAGTCCTCGGACAACCACCTCTTGGAGTATAATGGCAAAACTATACACATCTCCTTTATAGGTCCCCTTCCGAGAGTTCTCCACGTCTCGGAGGAACTCTGGAGCTGTCCAAAACTGATCTGAGATAGAGACACAGGGTCACGATATTGGCAAGGTAGTTAAATGCAGCACCTGGGAAGCATATAGAATCTAAATTACATAGATTATACTCACAAACTAGAAATACAAATGAATGTGTGTCAAGTCCATCTTTAAAGGTCCAATGCAGCCATTTTTATCTCGATATCAAATCATTAAAATACTCAAAAACAAACAAAAATAGCTTCTTAGTTAAATGCTATTTCTAAGCAATAATTTTGCTAGGACTGTCATGGAGTGGTCTGAGAGAGGGGCCTAACTGGAGGAGCCTAGTGGAAGGGATGTGTAACCTGCAAACAAACTGCTATTGGCAGTGAGGAGGGCAAACTCTCTTTATTATGATGTCACCAAGCGGTCCAAAACCCCACCCATGCAAAACAATCTGAAATGTAACTATCAATTCTTTTCAAACAACTCTAACAAGGCATTAACAAAAAAATGATGTTGTTGACCACACCGCTCCTTTAACGTGATATGGAAGAGGGAACATTTAAAAAAAACAAAAGTGCAGATGAGGCATAGATGTTACCTTCAGGTGGAACTAGATTTTTGGGGGATTTCTGGGATTCCAGCAGCTCGTTAAAGCCGTAGTCTGTGATCTTGAGGACGAAGCGACCGTCCACCACACAGTTCCGTGACTTCAGCCGACCGTGAGGGAACTCTCGATGGTGCAGATACTTCATACCCTGAGAGGCCAATAAGATCAGAACTGGTAAACCATTGGTGTTACTTATGACAAAGTACCAGAAAAACATTTTAAACATTTGATCTGCTGGCCGATACAGTTTTTAGAAGATATTTTTTATCTTATTGGGACAAATTAGACTTGTGGAACTAGTTTTGCAACATGATGTGTCAAACATGTCATACCTTGATTAGGTCCAGCAACAAAGAAGACTTGAACATCCATTCCAGCTTGACGTCGTCGTTCCTCAGGAGGTCCTGCAGACTGCCACGGGAACAATGCTCCGTCACAACGGCAAACATGTCACAGTCTGTGAAAAACCCCAGGAACGGATTGATGTTCTCATTTCGCAGATCCTTCATCTGGACACATTCACACAAAGTGAAGACCCCAAAGTTAACAAAAACAAACTCACATCCCAGACATGACTCTATACATTGTAAATATGGTATTGGCACTGACCCTGTATATAACGTATTTTTTATACACAGTATATGTAGATTTTGGATTTGTATACTATTTTAGATATTGATTACTGCACTGTTGAGTAGAGCTCGCAAGCAATTCACTGTACTTGTGCTTGAACTTACTGTTTTACCTTTGTAAAGATCTTGGTGGTGCTCTGCTTGACTTCCTTGAAATGGCCTTCTTCAAACTTTTTCAGCCACACCCAGTCGCCCTTTGAAGCAATGAAAGAAAATGTGGTTTTATTCTGGCTCCATTCTCTACAAGTCACATTGAAATATTTTAGGATAGGGATGAAAAGTTGACTTGTGGTTCAACGGTCAACGTCGTCAACCTACCTCATAGACAGCTACATTTGTGGTGTCATGTGTTGCAGTAGTGATGCTGTTCACAGAGTGGTGCAGGTCTCCTGAATGCATACCGTTGTTGTCTATTGCACTTTTAGATTCACTCAGGTCCTCTAGAGTGATTTTCTATGAGGCATAAAATAGATGACTGAACATACAGTATATCAGAAAGAGGTAATGTTGTAGAGAATCATATGGGAAAATATATTTACCCTCTTGCTAAGTTGAGGGTTGATGAACGTGAGGTCCTCTAGAGTCAGTAGGATCCGATTGGGCCCCTTCACCAACTGGATCTGCTGGATTCTCCTCCTACCAGCCAATCAGAGAGCATGTCAGCCATGTTAACAGAAAAGCAATAGCAACTATCTCTGTCTAGGTTTTTAGTCTCTATGTATCTAAACAGCAGAGGTGGGACCAAGTCATTGTTTTACAAGTCTCAAGTAAGTTGCAAGTCTTAGCACTCTAGTCCCAAGTCAAGACCGACAAGTCTCAAGTCAAGTCTCAAGTCCTAAACTTTGAGTTTAGAGTCCTAAACAAGTCATAATGTGCTCTTCACCAAGTGTAATACCACTTCATATTTTTAACAAGAGTAATAGTTAGTATATTACATTGACACAAATCATGAATGCTTTTAAAAAATATGTATATTTATTACTTTCCAAATAAACTTTATATTTCCACGGAAATGCATGGTTAACCATGAGAAAGACCCCCCATAGCGATCAACTATTGAGGATCGCTATGGGGCGCAATCGGGCGACGTAGGCTTGTACACAATCGCCCAACCTTAACAAACAAACAAACACACACACACACTCTGTGTGTGGTTACAGTAGGCTAACCTATGTCAATGGTTTTAGGAACAGCAGTAACATCAGGCAGGATTTAGGCTACCAACTGCCGAGCCAGTTGTAGCTCAATCTTGGGTGCAATGTTCACGTTCCCGCACTGACTGACTGTGTGGAGGCTCATTGATGTAACATTATGTTAGCCTACATGCTACACTAGCAAATATATAAATTATATAGCTGTCTGCTATATTAGCCACGATTTACCATTTTTTGTGCAGCTTCAAATGTTGAACGAAGTTGGAAGTTGTTGCGCCTCCGTCTGTAATTTTCTTCCCGCATGTTTTGCAAGTTTCAAGTAAATGAAGAGCTGATGCGCTGACGCTTTTTAAAAATAGCATCATTTTTAATATCTGGGCTTGGGGAGGGTATCAAATCAGGTCGAGTCAAAAGGCTCAAGTCCAAGTTAAGTCACGAGTCATTGGTGTTAAAGTCAAAGTTGAGTTGCAAGTCATCATATTTGTGACTTGAGTCTAACTCGAGTCCAAGTCATGTGACTCGAGTCCACACCTCTGCTAAACAGCATACAAATACAGTAAGAAACATGAACAGGACAGTGAGAAGAGTTACCTTACGAACAGACTTAGACCAAGTCCTCCCACGATCAGAATGAAGATGATCACAACCACCACTATGACGTAGGTTATCTCCACACCTGAGACACAGGTAAGACATGGAGACTAAATACCTAGTTTGGTTGTGTGATGGAAGAAGGAAAGACACAAACTAACAGGCTAACAGGTTCTCTACCTCCAGTGCAGATAATGTTTGGTTCAAACCAACAGCTGGAGTCTGAGGGGGGAGGGGAACCCCCAGGGAAATGAATGGATTTGCCTGCGAAGCGGACCATGTCAGCGCTCAGGTCCACCAGATAGGAGCGGTACAGCTGACCCTCCCATCCGTCGGAGTCCAGGATGACATAGTTGGTCTGGCTCTCCCCTTCAGTGTCTATCTGGATCTTCTGGTTGAAGCCAGAGAACGTCATGTTCCTGGTGAAATAAGCTAGGTTGGTCCCGGAGAGCCACTGGCCAGCTCTCCTGGCATTGTGCATGGCTTTGGCAAGGAGGTAAATACCGTTGTAGATGGTTCCAAACAGGGGGTTGACCTGGAATGCAAGGTCATTGATAAATCGTTTATTTGGTTAAAATGATTAGCTTTTCTCAAACTGAGAGTGATACACTGATCTAAAACTCACCCCCAAAACAGTTATATATCAAATGGCCTGAAGACTTTGGTGTTTCTCTACATAACAAATGTTTAATAAATACAATCAATGGCATATTTATAATACTATTGTAATAACAATGTAATAACATAACAATCAATTGAAATTCAGATGGAATCCACTCACATCCCACAATTGAAAATATTAAGAAACACCCTCCTCACCTGCTGTGGGACCAGTGATATGGTGAGTTCCTCAAACCTCTTGGCCATGTTGAACGCCTCGTTGAATGACATCAGATCTGAGGACACAGTGATGGTGAGCACGGCGTCGTAGGCCTGCCGCAGCTTGGTGTTGTTTTGCAGGGGGAAGTAGGATGTGTTGGCATAGGGCAGGCTATAGAGGAGGGTGTCGTAGGGGACAAAAACATAGCGGCCCTTCGTCAGACCCATCTCATGGGCCTTCAGCAGGAAGGCTGTCTGCTGCTCCCCACCAATCAGAGCAGAGTGCATGCACATGATGATCACTGGAACACACAGGACAGAGACAGTGAGGGATCGCCACCTTAAAGGGGCAATCTGCAGTTGCTACATAACATTAGGGACATGAAAATAAATTATATGTACAGTGCCTTGCAAAAGTATTCATCCCCCACGGCGTTTTCCCTATTTTGTTGCATTACAACAGATTTTTATTTGGGTTTCATGTAGTGAACATACACAAAATAGTCCAAATTGGTGAAGTGAAATGAAAACATTTACTTGCTTCAAAGAATAAAAATTTTAAAAATGGAAAAGTGGTGCGTGCACATGTATGATGCCCCTAAATAAGATCTAGTACAATAAATTACCTTCAGAAGTCACATAATCAGTTAAATAAAGTCCACCTGTGTGCAATCTAAGTGTCACATGATCTCAGTATATATACACCTGTTCTGAAAGGCCCAAGAGATTGCAACACCACTAAGCAAGAGGCACCACCAAGCAAGTGGCAATATGAAGACCAAGGAGCTCTCCAAACATGTCAGGGACAACGTTGTGGAGAAGTACAGATCATGGTTGGGTTATAAAAAAATATCTGAAACTTTGAACAGCCCACTGAGCACCATTACATCTGTTATTAAAAAATGTAAAGAATATGGAACCACAACAAACCTGCCAAGAAAGGCCAACCATGAAAACTCACAGACCAGGCAAGGAGGGCATTAATCAGAGAGGCAGCAAAGAGACCAAAGATAACCCTGAAGGAGCTGCAAAGCTCCACAGCGGAGATTGGAGTATCTGTCCAAAGGACCACTTTACACTCCACGGAACTGGGCTTTATGGAAGAATGGCCAGAAAAAGCCATTGCTTAAAGAAAAAAATAGGAGACTCCCCAAACATATGGAAGACGGTACTCTGGTCAGATGAGACTAACATTTAGCTTTCTGGCCATCAAGGAAAACGCTATGTCTGGTGCAAACCCAACACCTCTCATCACCCCGAGAATATCATCCCCACAGTGAAGCATGGTGGTGGTAGCATCATGCTGTGGGAATGTTTTTCATCGGCAGGGACCAGTTGAGGGCATCAATTCTGAAACTGGTCAGAATTGAAGGAATGATGGATGGCGCTAAATACAGGGAATTTCTTGAGGGAAACCTGTTTCAGTCTTCCAGAGATTTGAGACTGGGATGGAGGTTCACCTTCCAGCAGGACAATGACCCTAAGCATACTGCTAAAGCAACACTCGAGTGGTTTAAGGGGAACATTCAAATGTCTTGGAAGGGCCTAGTCAAAGCCTAGACCACAATCCAATTGAGAATCTGTGGTATGACTTACATATTGCTGTACACTAGTGGAACCCTTTCAACTTGAAGGAACTGGAACAGTTTTGCCTTGAAGAATGGGCAAAGATCCAGGTGGGTAGATGTGCCAAACTTATGGAGACGTACCCCAAGAGACTTGCAGCTGTAATTGCTGAAAAAGGTGGCTCTACAAAGTATTGACTTTGTTGGGGTGAATAGTAATGCACGTTCAAGTTGTTTTGTCTTATTTCTTGTTTGTTTCACAATAAAAAATAATTTGCATCTTCAAAGTAGTAGGCCTGTTGTTTAAATCAAATGATACAAACCCCCCAAAAAATCTATTTAATTTGTGGTTGTAAGTCAACAAAATAGAAAAAATGCCAAGGGGGATGAATACTTTCGCAAGCCACTGTACAACTGTTGTACCCCATCAGAACCCAAAATATAAGCTTGTTGTTTCATGAAGACCACCATAGTCCCTGTGCCCAAGACCACCAAGATAACCTGCCTAAATGACTACCGACCCGTAGCACTCACATCTGTAGCCATGAAGTGCATTGAAAGGCTGGTCATGGCTCACATCAACACCATTATCCCAGAAACCCTAGACCCACTCCATTTTGCATACCGCACCAACAGATCCACAGATGACACAATCGCTATTGCACTCCACACTGCCCTTTCCCACCTGGACAAAAGGAACGCCTACTTGAGAATGGTATTCATTGACTACAGCTAGTGTTCAACACCATAGTGCCCTCAAAGCTCGTCACTAAGCTAAGGACGAAACACTTCCCTCTGCAACTGGATCCTGGACTTCCTGACGGGTCGCTCCCAAGTGGTAACGGTATGTAACAGCACATCTGCCAAGCAGATCCTCAACACAGGGGCCCATCAGGGGTGCGTGCTCAGTCCCCTCCTGTACTCCCTGTTCACCCATGACTGCATGGCCATGCACAACTCCAACACCAACATTAAGTTTGCCGATGACACAACAGTGGTCTGATCACTGACAACAATGAGACAGCCTATAGGGAGAAGGTCAGAGACCTGGCAGTGTGGTGCCAGGACAACAACCTCTCCCTCAACATGATCAAGATTAAGGAGATGATTGTGGACTACAGGAAAAGGAGGGGCGAGCACGCCCCCATTCTCATCACCGGGGCTGTAGTGGAGCAGGTTGAGAGCTTCAAGTTCCTTGGTGTTCACATCACCAACGAACTGTCATGGTCCAAACACACCAAGACAGTTGTGAAGAGAGCACGACAACACCTATTCCCCCTCAGGAGACTGAAAAGATTAGGCATGGTCCTCAGATCATCAAAAGGTTGTACAGCTGCATCATCGAGAGCATCCTGACGGGTTCATCACTGCTTGGTATGGCAACTGCTCGGCCTCCGACCGCAAGGCACTACAGAGGGTAGTGCTTATGGCCCAGTACATCACTGGGGCCAAGCTTCCTGCAATCCAGGACCTCTATACCAGGCGGTGTCAGAGGAAGGACCTAAAAGTTGCCAAAGACTCCAGCCACCCTACTCATAGACTGTTCTCCCTGCTACACATGGCAAGCGGTACCGGAGCGACAAGTCTAGGTCCAAAAGGCTTCTTAACAGCTTCTACCCCCAAGCCATAAGACTCCTGAATGGCTAACCATTACGTTGCTGCTAATCTCTGTTTATTATCTATGCATAGTCACTTTACCTCTACCTACATATACGTACATATTACCTCAATTAACCGGTGCCCCCGCACATTGACTCTGTATCGGTACCCCCTGTATATAGTCTCGCTACTGTTATTTTATTGTTAGTCTTTAATTATTAGTTATTTTCAATTTTCTTCTTTTTTTTCTTTTTTCTTTCTTTATTGTTTACTTCAGTTTATTTAGTAAATCATTTTTTCTTAAAACTGCATTGTTTTAGTGAAGGGCTTGTAAGTAAGGTACGGCTGTTTTATTCGACACCTGACACATTTGATCTGATTTGTTGTCAGTGGCGACCTGTCATTCATACCTGTTTTGAGCCCCACCTGTTGTTTATTTATTGTGCGTGCTTTACATGTTATTTAATTTGTGTCACATATCAGTTTGAAAACAATGTAAAGACACATTTATTGATTGAATAAAGCTGCATACGAACATGGTCTCTTTCTTGTTTTATTTAGTAAGGCAGCTCCAAAAAGCAGGTGTTTCTGTCACGTTCTGACCTTTATTTCCTTTGTTTTGTATTTATTTAGTATGGTCAGGGCGTGAGTTGGGTGGGCAGTCTATGTTTGATTTTCTATGATTTGGGATTTCTATGTTTCGGCCTAGTATGGTTCTCAATCAGAGGCAGGTGTCATTAGTTGTCTCTGATTGAGAATCATACTTAGGTAGCCTGGGTTGCACTGTTTGTTTTGTGGGTGATTGTCTATGTTGATGGCTTGTTTCAGCGCAGCTCGCATTAGCTTCACGGTTGTTATTTTGTTTACTGTTTTTGTATAGTGTTCAGTGTTTTCTTTATTAAAATTCATGATGAACACATATCACGCCGCATTTTGGTCCTCCGGTCCTTCTCGCCTCTCCTCTTCAGATGAAGAGGAGGACGACCGTTACAGAATCACCCACCACAACAGGACCAAGCGGCGTGGTAAAAGACAGCGACGACAGCAGCAGCAGCAGCAACAACCGCGGACAGACGCCCACCCAGACCCTCCCCTATAGGTTAAGGTTTTGCGGCCGGAGTCCGCACCTTTGGGGGGGGGTACTGTCACGTGCTGACCTTTATTTCCTTTGTTTTGTATTTATTTAGTATGGAGGACGACCGTTACAGAATCACCCACCACAACAGGACCAAGCGGAGTGGTAACGAGCAGCAGCAGGAGCAGCAGCAGCAGCAGTGGGAGAGGCTGCACTACTTGGAGAATATGGACTATACTACTTTGGAGGAAATAGACAGGTGGGCGGTCGACCCAGGGAGAGTGCCGGAGCCCGCCTGGGATTCGATGGAGCAGTGCGCGGAAGGTTACAGGAGAATGAGGTTGGCGAAGCAAGCACGGAGGCGCGGACGGAAGCCCGAGAGTCAGCCCCCAAAATGTATTGAGTGTGGCAGAGTCAGGAGTCAGACCTGAGCCAACTCCCCCCGTTTATCGTGAGGAGCCAAGGAGGAGCTCAGAACCAGAGCTGGTGTTGGAGGTGAACGAAGCAGAGACTGTGAAGGAGTTAATGGAGAAATTGGAGGAGAGAGATATGAGGGAGTTGCTGGTTTGGTGCATGAGGCATGACATTCGCCCGATGGAGCGTGTCAGGGATTTAATGGCACCTGGGTCAGCTCTCCATACTCATCCTGAGGTGCGTGCTAGGGGTCTTGGTGAAGACTGTGCCAGCCTCACACACCAGGCCTCCTGTGCATCTCCCTAGCCTTGCACGTCCTGTGCCATCTCAGCACTACAGTGCTCCTAGCAGTGCTAACCGTGGCGGGCGTGGTGCTGGTCAGGCACCGTGTTATGCGGTGGTTCGCACGGTGTCCCCAGTACGCGTGCTTAGCCCGGTGCGCTACATCCCAGCTTCCCACATCTGCCGGGCTAGGGTGAAGATCCAGCCAGTGCGGTTGGTGCCAGCCCTGCTCTCAAGATCTCCACTACCCCTTCACGGTCCGGTCCATCCAGTGCCACCTCCACACACCAGCCCTCCGGTGGCAGTTCCCTGCACCAGGCTTCCTGTGCGTGTCCTCGGCCCAGTACCACCAGTGCCAGCACCACGCATCAGGCCTACAGTGCGTCCCGCCTGTCCAGCGCTGCCGGAGCCTTCCTCCTCTCCAGCGCTGCCGGAGTCTCCCGCCTGTCCGGCGCTGCTGCCGGAGTCTCCCGCCTGTCCGCCGCTGCTGCCGGAGTCTCCCGCCTGTCCGGCGCTGCTGCCGGAGTCTCCCGCCTGTCCGGCGCTGCTGCCGGAGTCTGAGGCGCCAGAGCCCCTCAGCCCAGAGGCGCCAGAGCTTCCCCCCTCTGTCCCGAGCTTCCGCCCCTCTGTCCCGAGCTGCCGCCCCTCTGTCCCGAGCTGCCGCCCGTCTGTCCCGAGCTGCCGCCCCTCTGTCCCGAGCTGCCGCCCCTCTGTCCCGAGCTTCTGCCCCTCAGTCCAGTGGGGTCATTAAGTAGGGTCGCCGTGGCTAGGAGGCCACGGAAGCGGACAAGGTGGGGGACTAAGACTACGGTGAAGTGGGGGCCACGTCCAGCACCAGAGCTGCCACCGCGGACAGATGCCCACCCAGACCCTCCCCAATAGGTTCAGGTTTTGCGGCCAGAGTCCGCACCTTGGGGGGGGGGGGGGGGGAGTACTGTCACACCCTGACCATAGTTTGCTTTGTATGTTTCTATGTTTTGGTTGGTCAGGGTGTGATCTGAGTGGGCATTCTATGTTGGATGTTTTGTTTGTCTATTTCTATGTCTGGCCTGATATGGTTCTCAATCAGAGGCAGGTGTTAGTCATTGTCTCTGATTGGGAACCATATTTAGGTAGCCTGGGTTTCACTGTGTGTTTGTGGGTGATTGTTCCTGTCTCTGTGTTTTGCACCAGATAGGGCTGTTTTTGGTTTTCCACGTTTATTGTTTTTGTTCGTTTATTCATGTCTAGTGTCTTTATTAAAAAACATGAATAACAACCACGCTGCGTTTTGGTCCGCCTCTACTTCACCTAAAGAAAACCGTTACAGTTTCAGCCTAGCTCAGTGCTTTCTGTGGTGGAGGGGCAGCCAGCGGAAAATACAGAGCGTTGGCATTGTTAATCTTCTCTAGTTGCGCCGTGATTGGCTCAGGATTCTGTCACTTATGGGGGGACACAACGTCTCTGCAGAATCTACAGGGAGAGCTAGCCAGTTCAAGCCAATTTGGGTGCTACCATAGATTTACATTAGAAGTGCCCATCTAGCATGACTTCTGCCACATTGAAAACATCTGAAAACTCGAAACTCGGAAATAAGTGAGTTCAAGACAACTGGGAACTTGGAGAAAAAACGAGCTACGACTGGGAAAATATCCTTTGAACGGACAACCAACTCGGAATTGCAAGACGGGAACTTTGGTCTCTTTCTAGAGCTCTGACCTGAAGATCACTTATATCATAATTCAACCTTGTTTTTTCAGAGTTCCAGGTGTCTTGAAAGCACCACAAATCCAGAGAATGTCAGACTTTGATAAAGTTTCAAGACAAAATTTGCCAACAAGAAAGATCACCACGCCACCTTCCTATTTAAGTGAGCACAGCACAACAACTCTGAGTTCAAAAATGTATTGTATGCTGCTGCATAAATTATGTAATATGCCAGGGGGATATTGGGGGATGTTTTTCAGAGGCAGGGACTGGGAGACTAGTCCGGATCGAGGGAAAGATAAACATAGCAAAGTACAGAGAGATACTTGATGAAAACCTGCTCCAGAGCGCTCAGGACCTCAGACTGAGGCGAAGGTTCACCTTCCAACAGGACAACGACCCTAAGCACACAGCCAAGACAACACACGAGTGCCTTTGGGACAGGTCTCTGAATGTCATTGAGTGTCCCAACCAGAGCCCAGACTTGAACCCGATCGAACATTTCTGGAGAGACCTGAAAATAGCTGTGTAGCGATGCTCCCCGTCCAACCTGACAGAGCTTGAGAGGATCAGCAGCGAATACAGGTGCGCCAAGCTTGTAGCGTCATACCCAAGAAGACTCAAGGCTGTAACTGCTGCCAAAGGTGCTTCAACAAAGTACTGAGTAAAGTGTCTGAATACTTACGTACATGTGATTTGTTTTTTATTTAATAAAATGTGCAAAAAATTCAAAGAAATGTGCTTTGTCATTATGCTGTAGTGTGTAGATTGATGAGAGAAACAAAATGTAATCCCTTTTAGAATAAGGCTGTAACATAACAAAATATGGAAAAAGGGGTCTGAATCCTTCCCGAATGCACTGTACTGTATTACACTAATACTAAGTGTCTGTTGTGTAGTAAGCTATTAGTAACCCATGTGCCAATTTTGGTCCCTTTCCCCCTCAGAACTTAGCCTACTGTTCTTACTTGGTGGTGCACATGTAGCGGGTAATCTGTTTTTGAGAAATGTAACTGAATACTTTAAGAGCTTTTATTTTTCTGCTTATACGCCCTCTATTTATCCTACAGTTCTGACTTGGTGTACAGAGAGAATAGTGTAAGAATGGCCCATGTTCTGAATTCTGTCGCTGTACATTTCTAAAGCGCTGAACATAGTTATATTGACTAGTCCATCTTAGCTTACTCTCATTAATGTCTTAATCGAAATTATGGATTGCCTCTTATGCCCTCATCGTTCCCTTATGCTCTAGTTTGTACATCTCAATTGTTATAGGCCTATTGCTTATATAGGTCTCTCACTAGTACCTTGTTCATCAATTTAGGCAATGTTGGAATGATTTCATTGTTTAGCTTACTTTATGTATTATAATTAGCTCATGTGCTTTTCTTGAGGAGATACTATATAATGTTGTTGGGTCTGTAACCATGTTTGCCAGTGACATTCTCACCGTTCAAATATTTGTTATAAACAGTAACAGACCCATGTAATTCCAGTTGATATTGCAAGGGTTGTTTTGTTTGCGCAATATGCTGTGATACAACCTGGTTCAAGATAGTAACACACCACACAATGGGAAACCACACACTGAGTAAAGGAATAACAACATGAATTAATTCCATAAATAAAGTAAACACTCAACAATAATCAGATGAGGCATGAAGGTCAGTAAATTAGGTCTCAACTGCTAAAGACACAACGAAACAACCAAAGGTATGCATGGAGAGAGGAATCTCTTGCTGAACGGGGAAACAGTGGCTTTATGCCAGCTGAGCTTTCACAGGTGTGCCGCCCCAGCAGTGACAACCCTCCCATCTCACACACCTCTCCTACACTGCACAAATCAGCTCACACAAACAGCCCACTGAATACCCCTTTCAATACTAGATTGGAAGGAGAGGGGTGGTGTGTGTGTGTGTGTGTGTGTGTGTGTGTGTGTGTGTGTGTGTGTGTGTGTGTGTGTGTGTGTGTGTGTGTGTGTGTGTGTGTGTGTGTGTGTGTGTGTGTGTGTGTGTGTGTGTGTGTGTGTGTGTGTGTGTGTGTGGTGACTTAAAGCAGAGTAAAGTTAAGGCCTCAACATCTTGTTGAATGTATCTGAAATAACATCTGAATTTTTGTTGGTGTCCAACTTGAAAGTGCTGAACAAACAGGCCTAGCTCAGCTTACTGAACATAAATGTAATACTTTTCGTGTATGGTTCAAAAGTCTAAACTAATTTTTGAGTTTGTTATTATTGAAGGAGAATGTGGTTCTTATCGACTTACACAAATCCACAAGGAGTCAGTCGTAACCACATTTGTTTAAGGAAGTCAGCCATATCAGCTATGGTTTTTAAAAAGGCAGTAAATAATAAGGCTCCCCTGATAGCCATGTGTAGCAGTGGTAAGGATTCACTCCATAGTGCTGAAAGGAAAGCTCTGCTGGTGGGACAGCTTTATGTAGGCCATAACCGTTTTTGGGCACCTTGGTCACCGTTATAATGCAATTAATGTATTGTTTAGTGTTGTGTAGTGGCTTTGCTGACATGCATAAAAAAGTTTGCCCCACCAAGATTTACATGATAAAATCACCACTGCTTGTTGTACTCCAATGTGTGTAAACAAAGTAAACAAACACTTTATAGCCTCAAAACATGGTTAAAACTATAAAGTTGATATCATATCTTATAACCATTGCTCTTTCTATGAATTTGAGAGTGGTTACAGTTCTCCAGCCCCATCCCTCAGTGATTTGTTATTGTTTCAACTGTGGATTACCCCTTTAAACTGATCAGGCTAAGATTTTCTGTTGCCTAGTTAAATCAAATACAAATAAAAAGCAGTCTTGTGAGGCTTGATAGCATAGCCTGCACTTATTTCACTCGTATCTTTTCAGTAAACAAAACATAATATAACAAAATAGAAGGTAAATATGTTCTTAAAAACACTTGCCTTTGATCTCTCCAGCAGCCTGGATTCTGCTCAGTGTGCTTTCCATCTCCGTCTCGTTCATTCCCGCCGAAGCTACTATGCCAACGGGAAGTCCCTGGCTCCGCAGGGAGTTGGCCACTTTACCGGCGGTGTCTATCCAGATATCCTCATTGGAAGACACGATGCCGATGTTGGCCCAACTGAAATGCTTCAACACGGTGAACAACACCCGTGTAGGTGACGGCAGTGTCCGTGCGAAGGTTGGGTAGCTCTTGATTCGATCCAACTCATAGTTAATACATGCCCAGGAAAAGATAGCTTTATCCCAGTTTTTGCCCAAAAGTGAGGCTGCGTCACAGTATCCTGGATTCGTGGGTCCGACGAAACCGTCCACCATCTTCTCGTAGTACACAAATGTTGTCAATGCTTTAGACGTTTCACATGCTTCTTGCAGGATCACAAAGTCCAATTTGCTGCCCAAATCTAAACTGAAATCCTCGTTTATCCTGCCCACGGCCAGTTTAGCGGCCAGCGCAGGTAGGGCCTTGGAGTAGACCGGGTCGCAGTTCCAGGGCCCAAGAACCCCAACTTTGAAGATTAAACACTGGACACAGCATGGAAACGTCAAAACCCCGAGCAGGACCCATAGCAGAAAGTTATAGAATGGCAGAGTTGCAAGGCTGTGTCTGCTCTTGAAGATGGGGCCATAGGGATAGTTGGATAAATCCCATAGCACACCTCCAACATTCAGAGGAATATGTTGCATTATCCTGCTGGAGTATCCGTATTGGTGAGCTGTGATCTGATCCTACATCAAAGCATTATACACCAAACCAAAAACATCTGCAAAAAAAAGATTAGGTTAGCCTATTCATTTGAACATAATTTATAATAAGAGTTAGGCTACTTCAAAGTTTTAAAGACTGCATAAAGTTAACACAAAGTAGACTATATGAGAGTGAGATCACTGTATTTGATAGCATGTTATCTCAAAGAGACACTCTTGAATAGCATAGCTTTAATCATAATATGTTGCACTTACCATTGCTTTCTTTGGCCTTTTTGAAAGCTGTGAATAGGAGGATAGTTTTTTTAACACTCCTGTTTTTTTTGCAGTAATCCTCACCTCACCTTTCCAGTATTCTCTATATTTTCACTCATGTGAAATGTCATACCGTTGCCCAGTTGAAGCCACAACACCTCATTATCTTTCTGGTCTCTACCATAAAGTGAGGCAGAGGCAGGAGCCTCAGGAGCGCCGTTGTCTGTCAACTTCAGCACCCTGGAGAGATCCTTACATGCTGTTGTTGGCGCTTGAAGAGGCTAGCGCACCGTACACAGGTCTGCTCCACCACACACAAGTAACATTTTTCTCACCTTATAATGTTAGCTCATTAGAATCGAACAGACTAACATTATGTATCCGTGTAAAGTATCCTTCTTGACAAGCAAAGGATACCTGATGCTCAACAGGTTGCAGAAACGTAGACTACAAAAGCATCCAAAATAAAGCGATATTTTCAATGTAAAACGTATTTATTTTCAATGTCTAATGAATATATATTATAAATTATAGCAGGCCAAGATCAACCACGCCAATTCAATCAAAGCCCTTTCAAAGTGACCTGTAGGCAAAACGGGTGCTGCACCCGGACCTAATCCATATTCGGTAAGGCACACTATAAGAGGATTGTCAATGTACGTTGGAGTCTCAGAAACACATATCCCACACACAACGCCTTGTCAAGATAGTAGCCTAGGCCTATATTCTGCAGAAAATCACATTTGAATTTAAATAGAGGGCTCTAAAGAAATATATTTATACGTTTTCTATTTGGCACTAATAACAGTGATGAAGATGAAAAACAAAGTATTTTATCTAGGGTCACATAACTTATTTATTTCCTTTGCCATGGAGACAGCTTGTTGCATGAACACTATGCACCGAACCATAATTGGTCAGATGCGTTTATGTGACAATGATAGGCCTCCCACTTATGTTGAATTTGCTCTTAGGTGTAGAGGGAATAATTAATGTTAACGAAGGGTTTTCCCTGCGCCTGTATCCCCTGAGCTCCTCAATATTTGCCTGTGTCAGTCATTTCAGCTGTTTTGACGACGTGTTTCAGGAACCCAGTGCCATTTTAGACAGATTAGGCTAGTGGCAGGACCCCCCCAAAAAAAATTATACCCCTACCAGAGGTCGATCAAAACACAACCATATTTTTTCACATCTCTAATGTCTCCCATTTATGAAACAGATGGTTGTGTAAAAATATTTTACTCCAAAACTGAACAAAAAAATGCAGAATAATGGCTGGCTGGAGAGATACAATAGACGGAAATATCAACTATAAATATTTATGATGAATGTAAACTAAAATGTTTGGTAGCTGATTAATAGACAACTCAAGAAGTCAAATTGGCTCTCATTCAGCACTGTATGGTGCTGCCTGACAAGACATACATACAGTTGCACGTCTTTTGATGTTGTGGCTATTCTAACTGGCTCGAAGGAAAACAAGTGGGCTCAGACATCGAAATGAAATGTTTTGGGGTCCAAGGTTCCAGCACATCTCAATGTGCATCACAAATGCAGTGAGCCAGAGGGAGGTCATGTTGGATTCAGGCAGCCTTATTGGAATAGCAATAAATCAAAGCTTCACAACAAATCAAAGCTTACTTCTAAATAATAAGAAGGAGACTTAAGAGCCCAATAATGGAGGCACAGGATATAAAAAGATTATTTGATGAAAATGTGTTTTTGTCCTTTTAGCCCTTACAAACCCATTGAATAAGAGATTCACTACATTGAACAACAGATAGTCCATCCCAAAAGGAAGCTTGTTCTGAAGTGTCTGTCCTTGTATCTGAAAGATCAGGAAACATTTATTGTTTTTTATTTGACGTATTTAACCCCTTGTTTTTTACACTAAACAGTCTCCATATATAGTTCCATTAATGTTTTCAGCTGGTACCGGGGACCTTCAGACTGGTCTTGTCAGGCCTGTGGGCGACATGTATGTGTTCATGAGAGTCTCACCTTTCCGCAGAGGGGTCGTTTTAGTGTGTAGCCCAAACTGGACACTACAGACAAAAGTTGCCATATTGCATTTTGGACTCCATTATGGATTCGGAGACAACTCTAGGGGGGCCCCCTAACATAATTGCAAGAGGCTAAACATATAAAATCCAAAGAGGAATATTAGACTGAAAAGAAATGACCGTTTTCACCATCTCAGCCCACTTGTTTAACTTAAATCCGATAAGATTACAACAGCCACAACATCAAAAAACCTGTAACTGTATGTATTTTTGTCAGGCAGGATCATAAAGCACTGAATTAGAGCAAATCTGACTTGGCAAGTTCTCTATCAAAGATATTCTCTGGTACTTTTGTAAACTTTTTAGCCAGTAGTTCTGAAACTAGTGCCCACTAGCCAAAAGTGGTCCCTGAAAATTGCACACTACACCACGCATTGCCAGTTGTCACTCAAATAGCGAAGGTCTAAAGCTCATTGGTTGGAACTCGAATTGCTAGTGGGCTGGCCCGCGTGGGGGAAAATGTAGGGAAAATGGCGCCACACAGCTTCCAGTAAACAATCACTTTCAAACTAGGGATTTTGTGGCTAATTGAGGTAAAACAGTAATTCTGCTCATAGATTATGCATGTATGAACCACAACCCCCCACCCCCTCCAGCCATTATTTATTCTGCACTTACCTAGTTTAACGGGTGTTTTCCTTAGAGCTGATTACAATAACCACAACATCAAAACACATGGGTAACTATGTGTTTTTGTCAGGCAGGACCATACAGCACTGAATGAGATCACATTTTTAGCAATATCAGCGCTTGCAATATTGGGTTACATGAGTTTATGTGGCCCATCTCCTCTTGGCCCGTGTTCTGCACTTTTTTACACAACCATCCGTTTCCTAAATGGGAGACATTAGAGATGTAAAAAAAATACAGTTGTGTTTTATCCTACCTTTGGTAGGAGTATTTCAAAAACTAAAGCCCTTTTTGAGGATTGGCCCTAGCCTAGATACAAACATCTGGCTTTTGGCATCGGGACTCGCTAAAAACACTGCACTTCGAGTGACTTTTCATAGGCAGGTCAGGAGAGCATTTTTGCTAACCCTAACCCTTTTCCTAACCTTAACATCATTCTCCTAACCTGCTACGTTAATTATCCTAACCTGCTACAAAAAAGTTGTATCACGTTTTTAGGGAATCTCTTTTGACATGACAACATATATTTGAATATGGACAGGCCTACTATATTTGAACCCGGATAAAAATAATGGATTATCTCCTATGACTAGATAAGCCTTTACTATTTCATTTGCATCCTGGGTGGTAGGCTATGGCTGTGTGTGCGTGTGTTTATGTTTGAGAGAGAGACACACAGAGAGATAGATCGAGAGCGAGAGAGAGAAAGCGAGTGAAAAAAAAGAGAGAGAGAGAGACAGCTAGACAGAGAGAGAAAGTGCTGGGAGGTGGGTCGAAAAGCAACTCCACCTTTGCTGACCCATATCCCGAGTAAGCTGATGAGCCTCTTAAATGCAACACCTTGACACCTCTCTCCTGCTGCCAGAAATAGGGGAGAAAAATGACGCTCAGCAGAATACACCATGCAACTAAACATACAAAATCACCACACACAAATCATACTCATGAAATGAATGTGTACACATGCTTTTCTATCGTGCAGTTCTGTCAAAAACTAGTCCATGGATACAACTAATATTTATTATTGTCATACCTGGACAATATATGCCTATGGAATGGCTATAGTGTGCATTACTTGTCCTGTTCGAATGCTCTATAGGTCTTACCCTGACCCAATCTGGTGGATTTTATATATAATCACTGATAAAGACAGGAGAATGTGAACTGGTGAGTTAGGTCTGATGTCCCTGGCACAGCATTTAGGTATATATATTTATTAATGTTGAGGTAAATTGCAGGTTCAGACATAACACATCTTAGTAACCTCTTGATTAAACGTTTGCTTATTCTTCCATAGTCACAGTAGTGGTATGGCGATGGTGAATCGACCACAGACAAGATAAGCGGAAAAAAGTATATTTTGATAGAACTATCCCATAATATTGTTTAATGTCCACATGATGGCGCCAAGTGTACATTAGTCTGGAAAAACAATAGACTTGAACATACCAATACCAATCTCCAATCTGTATTTTAGCATTCCCTTTCACCAAGTGGCACTGGATAATATTAACCTGTAGCGGGGAGTGAGTAAAATCACTGGGGAAGCCAAGCCATGTTACAACCTACACTGTCATCAGGCCAGGTAGTTCTGAGGCATGGACCTTGGGCTCGGGTCCTCCGAGAGTGAGAGAAAAAGAAAGAAAAAAAGAAAGAAAGAAAGAAAGAAAGAGAAAAAGATAAAGAGAGAGAGAGAGAGAATTAGCGAGAGCATAGTTAAATTCACACAGGACACCGGATAGACAGGAGAAATACTCCAGATATAACAGACTGACCCCAGCCCCCCAACACATAAACTATTGCAGCATAAACACTGGAGGCTGAGACAGGAGGGGTCGGGAGACACTGTGGCCTTGAATGGCATTGGTGGTACAGCATGGTTAAACAAGTTAATGTTTCAGACATTTTCAGACCACTAAACAACTATTGATTTAGAACCACAGAGTTACCGCAAGTCGCAAAGAAATCAGGAGATGCCTCCACTATTCCAGCACCATTTCAACTTCAACATTTAAACATCATCAAATCACCTATGCTTAGTCTAATACAGTGGCAACTGAAAGAAACCAAAAACAATTTTGTCCAATCAACATAAGCTAAATACGATGCGGCTGTCTATGGTTCTGTTTCTGTTCGTGTGCGTGGGCGGGCGTTCGTGCAAATACAAAAACATGTTGACTCACCCTACTTGTAGAGAAACACCAATGCCATCCTCCTCTCTTTCATGCTGATGAAACGGTCTTTCACTCTGTCATACAGTACACGCTTTTATTTGATGTTGTCCTAGGCTACCTGGCTAAAATGCTTGCTCACTACTGGTAGCCTAACTTCCATTCATGGGCAAAATTAGCTAGTTAACATTAGCCTTCTACATCTAGCTGCATATTGTATTTCCATCCTCTCAGGCCAGGGGCACAACAATGTATGAATAAATGGTGGATCAGAATTGCTGTTAAAATCATTGGCCAGTACAGAGAATGAAGTAAAACTACAAGTCCAAATCCCAATCTCCATCCATGGCTAATTTAGGAATAGCCACAGGAGGACAACAACACAACTAGATGCAACAATTCAAGTTGTTTCTATTAATGACGTATGCTCTCACAATAATTTTTCACTGCCACGACCATTCACAGTTGAGCTCGCACAGATCAACACTGATTGGACATTTTTTCTTTTTCGTCAAGGGAGGCCAAATTCTTGTTGGCTTCCCTTGCATTCAATGCTACGTGTGGCAACAATGTCATACTCGTTTGGACCAGACAGCATCAGATAGGTGGCCTACACGTAGAGAGACAGAGGGGCGCTGTTCACTCACTCTGATGCTTTCTCCTGTGAGATACATTCAGCCTCTTGCGAATTGAAGGAAAATTATGAAAGACAGAAAGATTGTATCTTTTTTTTGTACTTTGTTTGGGAAGCCTGGCTTTCCTTGGCATCCATGAATACACACCACTGATAATAACAACCTTACTTCGGCCTCCAATAGAAAAATGCGCTCAGCATGTATTCCCCATTTCCCAGAATCCCATGTTAATATTTTACACCCAAGGTTTCTGCTTAAATATACCTTTTTATTTTCAGGATATACACACTTTATAATGTGTATTTGTGTAATAAGGCCTAAAAGGAATACAACATGTAGTTCTGTATTTTGAACTATCACTTTTATCTCTTTTCCAAAAAACATTTAGCAAATATTTCCCATCAGTGTATCGAATGCTGTAGACAGGGAGAGACAGAGAGAGAGAGACCAAGACAGAGAGAAAGAGAGAGAGAGAGAGAGAGAGAGAGAGAGACAGAGAGAGAGAGACCAAGACAGAGATAAAGAGAGAGAGAGAGAGAGACCAAGACAGAGATAAAGAGAGAGAGAGAGAGAGAGAGACCAAGACAGAGATAAAGAGAGAGAGAGAGAAAGAGAGAGAGATAAAGAGAGAGAAAAAAGAGAGAGAGAGAGAGAGAGAGAGAAAAGATACAGAGAGAGAGAGAGAGAGAGAGAGAGAGAGAGAGAGAGAGAGAGAGAGAAAAGATACAGAGAGAGAGAGAGAGAAAAGATACAGAGAGAGAGAGAGAGAGAGAGAGAGAGAGAAAGATACAGAGAGAGAGAGAGAGAGAAAAGATACAGAGAGAGAGAGAGAGAGAGAGAGAGAGAGAGAGAAAGATACAGAGAGAGAGAGTACCATATTACACAATTGTAAATCCAGACACTCTGGTACATAGTGCATCGCCCACACAAGCAGTGCTGCTGCGCTTATCAGCTCAGTACAGATTAGTATAGAGGACTAGAGACTTGCCCCTCTTCCCTGAGCTAAACCTGCAGGCTGGGACTGTATGTCTGGTCTTGTCCAGGGCTGCTCTCTTGAGCTGGGACAGATCATTCTGTCATGGGCCTGCTCACTCTCACTCTCCCTCTCCCTCTCCCTCTCCCTCTTCTTCTCTCTGGGGATGTAGCCCTCAAAATACAACCTGACATCATTTTCCCACTTCCCTTGGCTGTAGTGTAGTTGATCCCTCAAGATAGTTTTTGAATAGTGGTATATTTTGTCTAATTCGGTTACTTGATGGTCTAATTATGCTTATGTATTAACACCACCTTATAAACACTCCAATGTTAACTCATATTACAACAGTATCCCTTTCTGAAGACGTTGCTTGCATTAAATCATTTAAATGTCACTTTATTATGTTGTAATCCAATATATAGTTTGTATATTTTAATCACAATAACAAAATTCAAAAGTGGGTTGAACCACAGAATGTAGCCTATAGTTCTTATAGGATGTACCATTTATTTAGAGTTTATTTAAAACAGAGGAAACCATTGTTTGGTACACTTATAAGTTCACCCCCAATGAGGCAATGTCCCAAAAAGCATAACAATTCTAAAACAGAAAGACAGTTCTTTGATAAACCAGTGCTTCTAAAACATAGAAAGTGTTCTGTGAGAATAGCCTCTGTGTATATGACTATGTTTCCTTTGCATGGCACGCTCCTGATATGAAACACTTTCTCTTGGGTTGGATAGGGGGTACCCATCCATCCGTGCCACCACAGCTAAAAGGCAGTGTAAACCGAGGAGGGACAGGGTAGTGGACGAGGTGGAGATCAGGGTTATCAGAGTTTAGCTGTCCATCATCTGGGCAGGTACTCCAGTGGAAGGCCTGTGTGGTTGCTGTCCCGGAGAGCCTGGTCCACCGCATGGATCAGTCCATCTATCAGTCCTCTCATGTCGGGTGTGAAGGGGTCGAAGGTGGGCTGCCGGACCCCGGAACGTTTGAAGTGTCCATCCTGGTTGCTCTCGGCACACAGCAGTTTGTCCTCTGTCACTGTGGTGTTGAGGAAGGAGGTGATGGATCGTAGCTGGGGCACCAACGCTGTCTGGAGTTCCTCAAAGTGGACCACTAGGACCCGCCGGCCGAACCGCAGCCAGTCCAGTACGTGCGACGCCCACCAGGAGGCGTAGCTGCCTACAAACTCAGGCCACTCTACAAGGGGGGAGCATATTATTGTCCAGTACTTTTCAGAAAGAACAATGTCAACTCACACAATGCAGACAGACACACAGACCCTCCCTCCTGCAATAAAAAAAAAACGGTCCCAGGAGATCTCCTACTTTGGCTGGTGTACTATACCGTACATGACTTATACATGCCACAATCAAACCCAGATTTCAGGCTGGCTCTGTACCTTTGGTCTTCCAGTGATGATCAGAGGCGTATCCCAGATGTCCTGCACACTTCCTGTTGAACTCAGCCATGAGGGAACGGTACGGGCTCCTGATCAGCAGGATGACAGAGTCATACATCTCTATCTCTCTCCTCCCACTCTCATGTGTTTTCACACAGATGGTCCGACCACTCTTCCAGTAATCCTTCTCGCCTTTGAAGCCTACACAACACCAAGACACAGATACACACACCATATGGGAAATATTTTGTTTTCGTCATTGGCCGTATAGGCCAAGCCAGACAGAGGGGTATGGATGATAACTTCATTTTTTTAAATCTTGAATTTATTATGGACTGAGGCAAATAGCTGGATCTGCACAACAGGCCAAGGACAGAAGTGGCTGTACAGTATAGGAGCTGACCTCTGTTGTAAAGGGTTCCATCAAAGTAGTAGCTGCCTGTGTAGTATCCTGTGGCCAACTCTATGAGGTGTCTGACCCAGGTGTTGCCTGCTCCTGGGAAGCTGGAGAGCGCTACCAATGAACTGGACTTCTCCGGTAGGAACTTCCTCTCTGTGCATCTGGAGTCTGGGAGAAAGAAGGAATTTAACATTTTAAATCAGGATGGGAATTGTACATAGTCTGCTCAGAAACGTACTGAATTGCAGAAACACAATTTGAACATCTTGAGTGGAATTGCGTGGTGCAAAGTGGAGTTTGGTGTCATGCCGGAGTGGTGCTTAAAATGATTTCACAAGGTTGGCTGTATTGGATTTGAAGGAAGAATGCTTTTTTGGTTGTCTGACCGTGTTACCTTGGACAGGTGTCTGGTAGACCTGGTAGAAGCGCTGGAGGGTTGATGGTAAGGAGGCCTCAGTGGTGTTGCTCTGTGAACAGTGCTCCTCCTCAGCCGGCTCATGGAGAGTGAAGTCAGGAGTAGCGTAACCACAGAAACAGTCCGAACTCCTCAGCATAGCCAGAGGAAACTCCTAAGGCCAGGCAAATGTGGTCACACTTCAAACAAACTAAAACGTATAATGGGTTTATAAGACATTCAAAAAGTCTTCATAAGCACGTCGTAAATGCTGAAACAATGTATTTATAAGCATCGTTATACTGTAAAATCCTGACAACGGCACCCTAGGGGTCCAACCTTGTTCATGCAGGCCTCTATGCAGGACTGGGAGGTGAGGTTGGGCTGGAGCACATGGACCAGAGATGTAGAGGAGCTGTTCTCAGGCTCCCTGAAGCAGCCGCGGTAGCGCACGTTCCTGTCTGCAAACACAGAAGAGGTAGTTTGCATACCTGAACATTCCCTGTAAGCAGAGCCCTAGACGTGTCTGTGTGGGTGTGTAACAGATGTGTGTTCTCCTGACAATGAATGCGATGCTTTATCAGCTTGACTCAATCTCCTGCTGTTCCCCAGCTCTTAGATTGGACCAGGTCCCTGATACTCACATCTCCTCTGGCCTGGAAGCACATCCTCCACCGTGAACACTGACAGGCGCCCAACACCTCCACAGGGGGAGCCTTTCTCCCCTTTACAGTCCAAGTTACACTCCTCGTCTCTCACACGCAGGCTGGTGATGTGGTTGCCACAGTAACACTCCGACCCATACTCCAGACCAGCAAACTGGTAGCCACTGTAATAAATGACATTCAGATAGATATAAAACTCTGGTAAAAGTTAGCATCAACTCACAAAGTATTCACAACACATCCGTAATCACTAAATAATCTGGTTCTTTGTAAAAGAAACGTATTTCATATATTGACTTCCTAAAAATTATTATTTTTCAAGAGTAATCTTTGTCTATAACTATGCTGAACCATACGTGTATCACGAGAACATACAGTATGTTAATAATGAATTCAACAGCAATGCAAATGCAGCACGCTCCTCAACCCTAGGGGTTAATTAGGGGAGCACTGAATGTCTCGCTCCCTTTGCTCTGCTGCACAATTAATACTGACAGAGACTGAAGCAGTCTGCCTGCCTGTCGCTCCCTAGTCCCTCACTGTAGATCTCTCCATCTCTCCACCCCCCCCTCCTCAACTCCTTCAACATCTTCCCTGGGAGACCAGAGACTACAACACTCCTCACTGCTCCTCTGCTCACACATCCTTCACCCTGGGACAAACCAGCTAGTGCTCTGCTCCTGCAACTGTAGATCTGTGCTTACTCTCTTCCCCACAAACTCTCTTCCATTACTAGTTAATACAAGTAAAGTATTCTGGAACTCCTCGGGTGAGTCTATGCCTATGCTATGCTAATTGTATGGTCTGCCTACCTGTGGGTGCATTCCAGATACACTGATTCTGTGCAGTTTAATCTGCAGAGATTATAGGAGGGGAATGGGGGTTATATAATTGTCACGTTCTGACCTTAGTTCCTTTGTTTTGTCTTTTGTTTTAGTATGGTCAGGGCGTGAGTTGGGGTTGGCAGTCTATGTTAGTTTGTCTATGATTTTCTATTTCTGTGTTTAGCCTGGTATGGTTCTCAATCAGAGGCAGCTGTCAATCGTTGTCCCTGATTGAGAACCATATTTAGGTAGCCCATTTTCCATTGTGTTTTGTGGGTGGTTGTTTCCTGTTTAGTGTTTTTGTTTCACCTTTCAGGACTGTTTGTTTGTCGTGTTTGTTGTTTTGTCTAGTGTTGCATATTTCATTAAATAATATGAACACTTACCACGTTGCACCTTGGTCCTCCTCTCCTTCCCCAGATGACAAGCGTTACAATAATGTTGATGATATGCTCCTCCTGAGATGTGAAATACTTCCTGTGTTATGAAAGATCTGATAATAGTGTGTTGAGGCAGGATGGAGAGACAATTACCTCACTGAGCAGGTATCCTGGCACATGGTGCTGGTCATTTTGCGGAAATCAGTGGATACAGATCCTCTCAAAGCCCGCTCCTTGGAATTGTCCAGGAAGCAGCCCATGTAAGAACCTTGCCATGAGAGCAAACAAACACACATACATAAAATAGCAAATCATTAGTTACAGGTTAAGTCATTTGTCATTGTGTTACTTCATTTTGTCAACCACTTTTTCAGATAATGTCTCCAAAACTTGAGACAGCTAATTTATAGAATACAATAGCCCTTCAGAATCTCCATTCTCAATGGCAGAGAATAATTTTCCTCATTTCTGGGATAGGTAGGTACCTTTTTGAGGCACATTCCTCCTGGGGGTGCTCCTCTCCACCTGTGACATATCCTTCTCCGTCATCAGGCTGTGGAACCAGCGCCGCCGCAGGTGTCGGATCTCCAGATTCCTCGACATGAGCCAGCGTGTTCCAGTCCTGTCATCCAACAGGCTCCCAGGCTGGTACCCCTGTACCCTGGAAATGATCTGTGAGCTCCTGCCCCCGTAGCCTCCTACCCTCACGGGTGGCATCCTCAGGGCCCAGGGTGGTGAGGGTAAGGAGGGCAGGGAGGACAGTGGAGGGCTGGTGGCCCCTCGCTGGGTCACCACCAGGTTGGCCCGTTGGAGCAGCAGGACGCTCCCTGCCATGATGTAGGCCACACCCAGGAAGAGCAGGAACAGCTGGGTCCTCCGGAGGAAACGCTGCAGTCTGTAGAGGGGCTTGGCCATCGATCCTCTCTTTATTTCATCCTGCCACTGGCTTCAAACATATACAGAGCTCTGGTGTAAATCATTCTATCTCAGTAACATACTCTCTTGTCTAGTCATCTCAGCAATACGATTATTGTGGACTACAATACTTCTCACCACGAGAGGAATAGGAATCAGGAGTTGGTGGAGCCTAGTCCTTAAATGTCCTTAGATGTACCTCGACCATGATCCACTCAAGCAAGAGGTTCCGCTCCATAGCTTGTTGCTGTACGTATCTTGACTGTAATGCGAAGACACAGCCTCTTGAATCAGGATGATTCAGCCCACCTTCTCCAGAGCCAATGGAAGGCAGTCTGAATAAGGTCAAGGTTCAGCTTTCTCTTCTTATCCTCAAAGATGAAACTACAGATAGGAGACACAGGAGAAATATTGTGTTACTGAGGCAGAGTGGTTATGGTTATATATGTCTCTATTATAAAGGAGAGGAGGTGAGCCTAAGTAAGTCACCAATTCCTCCTCTACAAGTTGGCAAACTATAAGTTCCATGTCTACTTGTTTACAATACGTAGTTGACATGCATGACACACAACCAATTGCCTGAATGGTCTCAAAACTAGATCCTTCTCTTGTCCGCGTAACCTCTCACCTTCATCTCAGACTCAGCTTTGGAATACGGCCCAGTCCTAAACAAAGGCTTGACATGTGGTGGCTTTCTTTCTCGCCAACACCAAGGGAGACCAGGGTGGAATGGAAATAAGCTTAGAGAAACATTCTTATAGAGTTTATAGAGTAACTAGCAGATGCAAGTTTTCCTTCACAAAAATAATAGTTTTAGTAGCGTTAGCCAGTGATGACATTATGTTTTTTTTACAAGAATGACTTATTTCCCCCACAATGCGAGATTCTCTGTGTCATCATCTAATCCATTACTTTCTGACATTAACTAACAGTGTGAGGTCAACACATTTAGCTCAGTCAGCTTTTCAACCCCCTCCCTTTCAGCAATAACAAACTTGCATTTGCAGGAACCAGATTGCAATCGTCAATCTCAACTGGGCCATACAATACTTTTAAACCTTGTGTTTCATTATAGAGGTAATGCCAGTTTTCCACTGAGGTAACTCAGTTTTCTACTGAGTTGTGGGTAGCATCTTCTTTCTTGAAAATTAATAAAACATAGGAACCCTGCAGTTTAAAGCTAAACCTTTCACTAAAGAATGTAGATTATTTCTCAAACAAAGCACATTTTAACCAGGACTTTGTGTATGGCATTTACAATTTAAGGCATTAATCACATGCAAAATAGGCTACTTTGAAATGGAGAATAAACCCTAAAACCATATTCAAGAAGTATAGGAAGGCTGGCAATAAAGCACTATCGTGACTAAGAGAGCCTTTACAGACAGATACATTTATCCTTCCAAAAACCAGCCAAATCTCTTAATAAGTTTCAGGACAAGATAAATCTCTTGCAGGGTCAGACAAATCTCTCGAATTTTCATCCAAATTCATATCCTGATATGCCAGACAGAGCTCCCTCTTACACATTTGATTTGTTTTGCCTCAGAGGAACTGCCTTGCCCCAGAGGAACTGCCTCGCCTCAGAGGAACTGCCTCGCCTCAGAGGAACTGCCTTGCCCCAGAGGAACTGCCTCGCCTCAGAGGAACTGCCTTGCCCCAGAGGAACTGCCTTGCCCCAGAGGAACTGCCTCGCCTCAGAGGAACTGCCTTGCCCCAGAGGAACTGCCTCGCCTCAGAGGAACTGCCTTGCCCCAGAGGAACTGCCTTGCCCCAGAGGAACTGCCTTGCCTCAGAGGAACTGCCTTGCCTCAGAGGAACTGCCTTGCCCCAGAGGAACTGCCTCGCCTCAGAGGAACTGCCTTGCCTCAGAGGAACTGCCTTGCCTCAGAGGAACTGCCTCGCCTCAGAGGAACTGCCTTGCCCCAGAGGAACTGCCTTGCCTCAGAGGAACTGCCTCGCCTCAGAGGAACTGCCTTGCCCCAGAGGAACTGCCTTGCCTCAGAGGAACTGCCTTGCCTCAGAGGAACTGCCTTGCCCCAGAGGAACTGCCTTGCCTCAGAGGAACTGCCTTGCCCCAGAGGAACTGCCTTGCCCCAGAGGAACTGCCTTGCCCCAGAGGAACTGCCTTGCCCCAGAGGAACTGCCTTGCCCCAGGCAAGCACTGAGGCACTTCTTTAGTTGCTCTTCTTTGTTCTTCTTTTCATGTTGCTCCATACTTCCTGGAACCCACGGACTGTCTTCAGGTGCAGTACAGACGAGGTGATGATCATAAACATAGTCGAGCTCTAGAGTAAGCGCCCTTTCATATGCTTTAGCCTACTTTCACATCTTAGACAATCTTGTACATTTTGCCAGTTTAAATTTGTTTTTTTCCAATAAATAAACCTTACTGTTGCATTTCTGCAAATTATTTTATTTTTGTGACCAAATTTATATAAATGTATTTGTTTTTATAAGACAGGAGCATCAGTCCAAGAGAATCAGTTATTTGTATGTATATATTTCTGTAAATTCTGACCCAGATTTTAGGGTATGAGCCGAGACTATGCTAAGCCAAGGACAGCCTCTGCATTCGTGACCTGTGTGGAATACACTCAGCCACTCCTGAGAGTGGTCCAGGGCCGGCACTTACCAATCCTTTAAGAGCCAGCCAGCAAGGGATATATATGTAGTGCTGCATTAATATTTTGTTAGTAAATGGAACATCTTGGGTTATTTACACTTTGTTTTTCATTTCCATTTGCAGATTGATGGGCCAAGCCATAAACAAGCCACACTCACTAAAAACCACTCAATAAATGGCTGCAAAAATGATTGCAAATGCCACATCCTGAACACCTTTTTATTGACTACTGAAATAAAATGGATCCATGTGTAAAGAATGAGTATCTGCACCGAGCTCTGCTGCAACGAGACTTAGTGTATTTATTGAAGAACACATACCTGCAAGTGTGTTTAGCAGAAAGATTTAACTGCAGTTACAGAATGTTCTGTTGTAATATTTTGCTTCATCTGTCTATAGCTGATGTTGGAAATGGTATGAATCCCCTACTGGGTCTTCCATTGAATTTGTATTGAAGATGAGTATTTTTGTAAATCTATGATCCAACATAGCACAAGGGTGTTGTTTTTTCCTCCAGTTATGGCTTTGAGGAGGACATGTTTGTCTTCTGTCTACTCCACATGTGACTGGTGGCATGCTGGCATAATACCTGATCCTCTGACACATTCATTTCCATCTCCATTTTCCCAACCCTGACAACTAGTCTCCAACCATTCTCCCTTGCAATCTTCCACCATTCCCCTTTTCCTACCATGGCCCCAGCTGCTGAACCCAAATGCCCAGGAGGCTGTAGCTTGTGATCCACCCTGGAACACAAATCAGCTCACACAAACAGCCCACTGAATACCCCTTTCAATACTAGATTGGATGGAGAGGGGTGGTGTGTGTGTGTGTGTGTGTGTGTGTGTGTGTGTGTGTGTGTGTGTGTGTGTGTGTGTGTGTGTGTGTGTGTGTGTGTGTGTACAAGAGGGGGGGGGGGGGGGGGGGTCTTTCTCTTGGTCTTTGTGGAAAGAAAACAGAGGGAGACATTCTCCACTGAGGGCTATGTAATGATCTGCTGTGTCTTGGGCATCAACCTAGCACCAATAAGGACTCACACTTGTATCATTGTTGTATCATATTTAAATTGGTTTTGAATTGAGACTATGTGGTAGAGCCCTTTCTAAATGCCATTATAAGTTGGGGAAAAGTGGGACCCTTTATATGGGGAAAGATTTGCCAAAAAATCATAGGTTAAATTTCAACTGATCAAAAACAATCTACTATCTATAATTCCACTTGTTTGCATCATGTAGATTTTCGCATGGCCTCGATGCATTATGTATGCATCACATCAATTTACAAGAACCTACAACAACCCTTTTAAATCACCAAAGTCACATTTGAGGCTATGTTTTCAATTGCCGTTCAGTAGTCTAAAAAGTTCACGGGTTAGACCATGCAGAAATGACTTATTAACACGTTAGAACATCAACATATAATAATTCCTAAATCAATACAGCTCCACAATTACAAACATACTGTAGGTCTTACCATAACGCCAGTATCTCGATAGTAGGCTAGGCTAAAACAAACGAATGAAAAACGAATCATTAACAAAAGCTACATATGTTAAACAAATTCTGCACATCCTTCATAAATGGCATCCGAGTGTTCAGTCCTTCAGTGTTTCTGAGTCGAATTGGCGCTCATCATTGTATGTGGCGATGTTTATGTCTCTTTGTTGGCCTCATCTCATTCTTTTTATTTTCACATGTAATGCCTTCTAACGCGAAGTCATTATAAAAACATTAATCCCAATATGTTAATCCTCGCCATGTCGCCTCGGTCACACACACAGCAGAGCAGCATCACGTTTGTCTCTATTCGCGCAAAGACCCAACTGTTTAACCGGACAGAGACAGGGATACAGAGCGCATGCTCTTCAAGGATACTCCTCACAGCTCACTGGGGGTTCGATGTGCACTGTGCACGTTTTCCACATTGTCTGCCTAATACAGCGTAATCCTTCATTCTATTACATTCGATAATATTTACATTATTTGTAAGAATCATATAAAATATAAAAAATAAGTATATTTACTTTCTGTCATCACATTCATTGTGATATCAATTAGGCTCCATCATGGAACATTGTCATTAATTTGTTTAAATACTGTGATTCTAGATAGGTGTCTGTAAAACCAGGGGCACCTATTATTAATGTCTGTGAAATATCGGTGAAAATAGAGATTGGCTTCTGATCTTTTTTTGCTGTAGACTGGAAGCTTCCGATGGAAAGGGAATATGTGTGGCTTGAATTTGAAATATGAGACTCCAACAGCTGCATCGGTGTTATGACATCGATGGAGCAATGAGATCAGCGCTAGCCTGAAATTACAAACGGGATGGAAGGGGTGCAGCTGTGGATGCTACATTGTCAGTTTGTAGTGCTAGTCTATTAGGCTAGGTTCAGGCCAATTCTGATATTTTTTCTCACTAATTGGTCTATTGGCCAATCAGATCAACTCTGAAAAAGATCTGATGTGAAAAGATTGGATGTGATTGGTCAAAAAAACAATTAGTGGGAAACATATCAGAATTGGGCTGCCTGTGTAAACACAGCCTGACTGACCTGTTAATGAGAATGGTTAGGACATAGGAGAGGGAAGACCTTCTGCTGGCTTCGCTTGTTTACCTGAAAAACAGAGGAGAAAAAAATAGAGTTATTTTTCTCTCTCTCTACACACACACACACACACACACACACACACACACACACACACACACACACACACACACACACACACACACACACACACACACACACACACACACACACACACACACCAGATGATTGTTTAACTGAATTCTACAGTGGGCTTGGTGCTAATCAATAGGCTTGGTTTTACTGTTGATGGAGAATATAGTGGCTGGAGAAAGAACAGGTCTTAGTGCAATTAGAAATGGATAGTCATAGTACTGATCAGATAGAGCATCACACTGCAGCTCTGGCCATTGCTCCCTGTCTCCCCTGCTAGATGGAACTAGTTCATCCCTGTGTGGTTGGGTCATAATGAACACACTGATTACTTTTCCTAATTAGAAACAGACACACGGAAAGGGTCTCTGTATAGAACAGCAGGTGAAGTATTACTGTAAAACATCTCATCCGTCACAGATCGTCACTGCAGTGCAAACTCCCACACACCTCTCCCATGGGTATATGAGCTTCATGCTGTATGACCTTCATGCTATCTTGAGCCTTTGGAGAAGCTCTCGTATTTACACTTACATTTCACACTGTACAGTCATTCTGCTCATATCGACAAAAAAAGCTAATTTATTACCCAGAGTGCCTTGTGTCAATGTGCACAACACCATGCAAACTACAAGTACTGTAATTACAGCTGACGCTGCCTGGCCCCGACCACAGTCTTGACAGAGGTATGCAGTCATATAAAATCTAATTAATATCAGATGCTAATGGATGCCTCTGCTTTGCCCTTGATGCAGATGAGAAAACCCTATAACTGTCGCAGGGACAGAGAATTAGCATAGCTCCCGATGTACCCCAGGCTGGAATGAACTCTCCAGAACTCTAAGGGTTCTAATTAAATCAAGAGGCAGAGATCTGTTCCCAGTTTTTCTAAAGTTATCTAACTGGATTTTGCCTATCGAATAGGATTAAATGCATAGAAATAGAACAAATAGAATGGGAGTCCCCATTCAATTCAATGATTCATCTGTTCTATTCATTCTATTTCTATGCATTCAATCCTTTCCGATGGGTGAAATTCAGATAGATACATTTAGAAAAACTGGGCCCAGGGGATAAAGAGGATTAATGTTAGGAGGCCTCTGTAAAGTAGACTATACCTCACCCTGGGTCTGGATTAACACCTTCTATACACTACAGGTTACCATCCATGCATGCAGGCTGCATATATAACACGGATATAAGACACAAAGGCTTATAGCATGACATTCCTGTGTCCTTTCCTTGGCTTTATATTACCGTCTATAAGCAAATAGAGTACAATGCATCTGACTCTAGTCTGTACACGGACTGCCTGCCAGTGACAGATATATTCATCAGTTTGCCGTGCAGTAATGTCCAAGATAATGTGTTTGTCATCTGGTCCGGACATACAAATCAGCTTATCCCCAGGGGCTAAACTGAATGAAGCAATGCATATTAGTAATGAATGAATCCAGGGCTGACTCAGTTCAACATTGACCTCCTTTACTATATGAAATGTCAGGAGTTGACATATCGTGGCAGTTCGGAGTTTCAGGATATGTTTTTATAATGTTTGTTTTTAGCCCCCCCCCCCCCCCCCCCCCTCCTCCATGTTTGTTAGCATCCATTGGCTATTTCTCTCTGCCCTTTCCACTTGCTTTGTTTGCATTCAGTCAGAGTACATTCACACGCCAGGAATGAAAGGGAGGGAGAGTTTTTGCCCTCTAGTTACCTGCAGGGATGGACTGAAACAGTGCCGCTTGAGTTGGCCTTTTATCATACAATGAGCCAAGAGCGATATGTCTGTCTATTGGTGCCAAGGGCGAAGGGGGAGCTGAACTTTAAAGTCCGCTTTCCACACTCACTTGACCATAGAGCAGTCACTTGGACGGAGCTGAGTGATTGGATGCTTGAAAAATACAGCCTCAGTCCATGCTCTAATTTTGCCATTTAGACTCTTCTCCTTCTCAGACTCAGACTGTTTCATCACTGCCTGCCTGGCCTGCACTCTTAGTGTAATGTTTTGTTTAGGATAATCTAAAATGTAAAAGGGATGGGTGCGTTGCAAATAATGTTTTTGTTGTTGCTTGATGACTATCATTTGTAAACTCTGGCATGCGGGCCAGAGATGCAATTTGTTTTATGGTGCCTTGTTACTTAGCTTTACATTTTTTGCTGGTAAACACATTAGTTGCAATGAGATGAAATGACATTGCTATAAATTGCTATTACATGTACCTCTCATTAGTGGGGGAGATGAATGCTGCTTTTAGTGGAGCTGGCTTAGTCTGATAGATGTGTCCATGTTGTTGATCCAGCATTAATGAAGTTATTAGTATGGACACTGGTAATGCAGGCTAATTTCTATTTCTACTGTGACATAATGGATTTGAGGCTCTGGATCAAGAAACTATAACAAATCTGATTGTGTCACATTTATTTTGATGAAGATATGCTGAGATAATGAAGACATCATTCAGCTCCCTGAAATCACTCAGAGCTTAGTTCAAATACTCATCCCCCTTTCAACCCCACAATTGCTTTGATTCTAGATTATACAAAGATTTATCGGTATAGAGACATTCAGATGGAGCCCTTTCATAGACCAGCTGACTCATAGAGACAGAGAGAGGAAAGAGAGCTGTGGGACTTTTTCGGGATGTGAGGGTTGTGCTTGGTTACGGAGAAGCCTGAGCTGTCACCTCCTCCACTGACATGGTCTCAGGGCAGCAGGGCAGGACTCAGAGCTGGCTGACTGGCTCGAAGTTGGCTGACTGGCTCAGAGCTCAGAGGGTGCGGGGGGGGGGGGGGTGGAACCAACAGACCCCGATCTGAACGTCCGCGGGCAGCCAGCAGGTTATCCAGCCGGATTGACAGGTCCACTAGCTGGTCGAACGGGAGGGTGGTGTCTCTGCAGGCCAACTCCTGTCGAACGTCCTCGCGCAGACTGCAGCGATAATGGTCGATCAGGACCCTGTCGTTCCATCCCGCACCGGCAGCCAGTGTCCGAAACTCCAGGGCGAACTCCTGGGCGCTCCTCGTCCCCTGCCTCAGATGGAATAGGCGTTCACCCGCCGTTCTACCCTCGGGCGGGTGGTTGAAGACTGCCCGGAAGCGGTGGGTGAACTCCTCAAACTGGTCCAACGCCCCATCTCCCTCTCTCCACATGGCATTGGCCCACTCCAGGGTTTTCCCAGTGAGGCACGAGACGAGGGCGGACACCCTCTCACGGCCCGAAGGAGCCGGGTGGACGGTTGCCAAGTACAAGTCCAGCTGCAAGAGGAACCCCTGGTAGTTCGCAGCCGTCCCATCATATTCCTGGAGAAGGGAGAGATAAATCCCACTGGGACCAGGAGAAGGAGGGGCGCGTAGTGGAGAACCCAGCTGTGCTGATGGAGGCGCTGGGAGAACTCCCTGTCTCTCCCAGCGGTCCATGGTCTGGACAATGCGGTCCTTGGCGGTGCCAAGATGGTGGAGCATTGTTGCGTGCTCCTGGACGCACTCCTCCACCCCTATACCCGGGGTACCTGCTCCTGCTGACTCCATAAGTTGGGTCCGGTATTCTGTAAGGGGTGCGTACTGACGGCAGTTGTGTCAGACGCAGGAGAGCAAAAACTGTATTTCCAGTTTAATAATAAAAACTCACCGGAAAACAGAACAATCAATAAATGGGTACATAACCCGATGTACACCAGACATAACGTGCACAAGCACTTCCAATAAACAATACCAGACAATGACATGGGGGGGAACAGAGGGTTAAATACACAACATGTAATTGATGGATTTGAAACCTGGTGTGTGGGAAGACAAGACAAAACAAATGGAAAATGAAAAGTGGATCGGCGATGGCTAGAAGACTGGTGACGTCGACCGCCGAACGTCGCCCGAACAAGGAGAGGGACCGACTTCGGAGGAAGTCGTGACAGGCTCAGAGCTAGCTGACTGGCTCAGAGCTCCACACTTGCTGACAACTGACACTCTCACTTCACTGGCTCACTCAAGCAGTGAGACATGGCATTGGGACATGGCAGAGAGAGAGAGAGAGAGAAGGCTGTGGGGGGGATACCCTGAGAGACTATGATGGAAAAGGTCCAGGAGTCATCGCATGACCAGGGTTGCTTTCTTCCTGTCATGAAAGGTAGCTGCTACCTCTGGAAAAAGATTTAAAAAAACTTGAAATGTGTATATATCTTGTGGATTGTCATGAATAAAATAAATGACCACCTTGCCCTAGCTGTTTCCAACACTACTGTGTTCATCCTGCCAGCTCTACTTTGGTTCTCTTTGCTGAGTTGGACACGGTCATGGGAATTGTTCTGCTTGTTAGATCCACTTAAGAAAAAGCCTGGGGATTCATTTATCAATATTGTGTAGAAACTATTCAAAAATACTACTGACCAATGGAATTTAGAATGTTCGTAAGCATAGAAAAAGTGTGATTTATCAATCCTATGAGTGTCATACATACAGCGATAGGAGATAATTGTTGATAAATACCAATTGTTCTCAGCCTCAGTGCTCATGCACAACCTTGGCTATTTGTATTTGAAATGTCCGTAATTAACCACATGTCACGCCCTGACCTTAGAGAGACTTTTTATTTCTCTATTTGATGGTTCCCAATCAGAGGCAGCTGTCTATCGTTGTCTCTGATTGGGGATCATACTTAGGCACCCTGTTTTCCACCTTAGATTGTGGGATCTTGATTTTGTATAGGTGCTGTGTAGCCTGAAGAACTTTACATTCGTTTTGTATTCTGTTGTTGTTTGTCGGTGTTCATTTTAAATAAAGTAAGATGTTCACCTACCATGCTGCACCTTGGTCTAATCCTTCTCTAAATGATCATAACACCATATATGATCAAAATCATCCCTTTAAACCTGTAGAGAACATACAACGCCGTATCATGAAATACCCTACAACGGTGCAACCCCCCAAAAAGTTGAAAAATAAACATTTTCCGAGATTGAAATAGAGGTGCTCGTGTCAGAGATTGAGTACAACCAAAAGACTGAAATAGAGGTGCTACAAATAAAATTACGTCAAATCACATTATATCTACAGTAGCTTTGATCGGAATGATCATGTCAACATCATACATTCAAAATCTTAGCTAGTAGTCATCATCATGAATCAAGTCGACAATCTACTGGCAAATCCTTTTTAATCTTTGTCACAATTATAGATAAAACGTATCGGTGCTCATCGGCCATTGGACATAAACATTACACAAGTTGGATGTCGCAAATTCAACAATGAGTGGTTTGGAAGGAATCAGTGTGGCTAACTGCAAGTATTGCAAAGCAATCATTAGCCTGCTATTCAGTGGAGTGGCTGTGTGGTCCCAAGTCTAAGATTAGGGGTCTCTTATCCTAGTTTAAAATTATAAACATTCAAAATTGGCCATGCTATCAATAAAGCATGTTTTGTGCCGCGCTCAAAAAAACTGTTAACTCGGGAACTGCAAAATCGGACTTTAGTGAGTTCAAGACAACTGGGACCTCAGGAAAAACGAGCTACAACTGGGAAAATACGTTTTGAACTTTCATCCAACTAGGAATTGTAAATGTGGAACTCGAGCCTCTATCTAGACCTACAACCTGAAGATCACTGACGTCAACATGATTCAACCTTTTTTTCCCCCGAGTTCCCGGTTGTCTTGAAAGCACCCTAAATCCAGAGAATGCTTTGATTGTCATCAAACTTTGATGACAAAGTTTGATGACAACATTTCCCCACGAAGGACCAAGGCGCCACCTTCCTGTTCAAGTGAGCACAGTACAACAAGGTGAGTCCAAAAATGTATTGTATGTTGCCGCATAAATGATGTAATATGAGAAAAGGGTGGAGACCTAGTCAGTTGTACAACTGAAATGGGTCTTCAGCATTTAACCCAACCCCTCTGAATCAGAGAGGTGCGGGGGGCTGCCATAATCAACATCCACATTTTCGGCACATGGATAGAACAACAGATTTTTTCCTTGTCAGCTCAGGGATTCGATCCAGCAACCTTCAGTTACTGGCCCAACACTCTAACCACTAAGCTACCTGCTATCTGTCATTCATAATTTGGTCAGATATACTTCGATGTTTAGTGTCAGCATTTGTTGCTGGCATCTCATGCCTAAACTTGCTAATCTTGCCAATTAAAAAAATATTAAAGTAGTTGACAATATCAGTTTTGTAGCGAATGAGCCACCTGATTCAATGAATGATGGAGCTGAGTTTGCCTTTTTTCCCAACATTTCATTGAAGGTGATCCATAGCTTTTTACTATTATTCTTTATGTAATTTATCTTTGTTTAATAGTGTATTTTATTCTTCTTTTTATTAATTTTAGTCATGTGATTTCTCAATTTGCAGTACTTTGCCAATCGGTTGTGCAGCCAGACTTATTTGCCATTGCTTTTGCCTCATCCCTCTCAACCATACCATTTTTTCAATTCTTTTAATTCTTCATCAATCCACTTAACAGTTTTTACAGTTGTTTTCTTAATGGGTGCATGCTTATTAGTAACTGGGATAAGCAATTTCATAAATGCGTCAATTGCAGCTTCTGTTTGCTTCTCATTACACATCACAGACCAGCAAATATTCTTCACATCAACAACATATGAATCACTACAAAACTTCTTGTATGACGTGTTATACACTATATTAGGCCCAACCTTTGAAACTTTGGTTTTCCTAGATATGGCTACTATATTGTGATCACTACATCCGATGGATCTTGATACTACTTTCAAGCACATTTCTGCAGCATGAGTAAAGATGTGATCAATACATGTTGATGATTTCATTCCTGTGCTGTTTGTAACTACCCTGGTAGTTTGACTGATAACCTGAACCAGGTTGCAGGCACTGGTTACAGTTTGAAGCTTTTTCTTGAGTGGGCAGCTTAATAATAGCCAGTCAATATTTAAATCACCCAGAAAATATACCTCTCTGTTAATATCACATACATTATCAAGCATTTCACACATGTTTTCCAGAAACTGACTGTTAGCACTTGGTGGTCTATAGCAGCTTCCCATAAGAATGGGCTTTAGGTGAGGCAGATTAACCTGTAGCCATATTACTTCAACAGTATTTAACATGATATCCTCTCTAATCTTTACAGGAATGTGGTTCTGAATATAAACAGCAACACCTCCACCACTGGCATTTCTGTCTTTTCTGTAAATGTTATAACATTGTATTGCTACCACTGTATCATCAAAGGTATTGTCTAAGTGAGTTTCAGAGAGTCAGAATATGAATGTCATCTGTTACTAAAAAGTTGTTCATTTCATTACCCTTGTTATATAAGCTAGAGATGTTAACGTGTTTTGTTTCGAAAAGGTATCGAAATTGTCAACAAAAGTTACACCCATTGAGCTGCAATAATCACATAGCCAGTTGTAAAGAGAACAAATCCTGCTAAATGTTCATGTTACTGTCACGACTTCCGCTGAAGTCGGTACCTCTTCTTGTTCGGGCGGCGTTCGGCGTCACCGGCCATCTAGCCATCGTCGATCCACCTTTCATTTTCCATTTGTTTTGTCTTCCCACACACCTGGTTCCAATTCCATAATTACATGTTTGTGTATTTAACCCTCTGTTTAACCCCCATGTCCTTGTCCGGAAATGTTTATTGTAAGTGTATGTGCACATTATTGCTGGCGCGGGAAGGGGTTTTGTCCCATTGTATCTATTGTTTTTGTTCACAGTGATTTTTTATTATTAAACTGCGCCGTTGTAACACAGTCTTTGCTCTCCTGCGCCTGACTTCTCTGCTGCGAGTACGCACTCCTTACAGTTACACTCAATACCATGATTCAGAGAGGGCGCAGGGCCAGATATGATGGGTCTTTTGTTACTGTCTAGCGAGTCAATCAGCTCTTTGAAATCCAGTTTCAGCTGTTCAGAGCTGCCCTTCATGATGTCATTAAAACCCACATGGACTACGAGAGAATCGATGTCCATGTTCTGGCATAGTACATTCGGGAGCAGCTTAGTTATGTTTTTTACTCGAGCTCCGGGATAAGAAATTGTTTTTGCACCAGGAACAGTTACATTTCTTACCATGATGCTGCCCAAGGACGAAGACATCCACCCACTTCCACATTTCATAACATGGTGCAGGCCTCCGACAGACGGAGAAACCCGCTCGATCCAGAGCAGGGACAGAAGGTTGCTGACGTTGTAGGGGAAGGAATAGGAGTAGGCTCAGTGGCCGCAGACACAGGCTCTTTACCCAGAGCCACGAAGGTGCAGGAAGGCTCCAGGGCATTGTTATTCACAATACCAGAATATGTATATTTATAATAGGTTCAGTATGAGCTGACAGCACTACTAATGCTGTGTGAGGCGAAGCTCTGAGAGGGGGCATGGCATTATGGCTGTGTCTGAGAGCCACGGGCCGATGGGTTCGTTGGGCGGGGTCAACTTTATGCTGTAATTTTATCACAGGTGAAGGATTCAGAATGGGAGAGAGGGAGTGAGTGGCCGTCCGGCAGGCAGACAGGTAGGAGCTGGAAGGCACAGTGAAAAATCGCTTCCCGTCTCCCACTGGTCAGGACTGGACTAGCGAGCCAGTGGAGAGCGGGCAGCGGAGTGGAGAGAATGAGACAATCGTCTAGGACGGGTGTTTTTTCTGCACTCCTTTTCCCAAGTGTAACTGCCACACTCCACAGCATTAATCAGGGCTGGGGTGACAGTGACAGGGAGCCAGCCAGCACAACTGCTGATCTGTCACTGCGGAGAGGCAAATGACAGCGATGACTTTGAGCATCCTGCAGGAAGGACAGACACAGACACTCTACACACCATCCTACTGTTAAAAAGGACATTCCCTCCCCTCTGAAGGCTCTCACTCTGACTGCATAACAGAAGAGATGGGAAGTACCATGGACATTGTGTCTCTCAGCCTGGAATTCACATTAAGCAACATTCACATTTGACCAAAATGACTCCATATGAAGGAGTACTTCAAATGTAGGTATTTTGGTTTGTCAATATTTCAGTTTTAAATCTGAAATGAAATACCCCCCCACACCTGTTTTTTTCCCTGTGGCACTGTTGTGTCTGCTTTCTTACCTGAGGTGCGTTCAACAAGGGAAATAGTTTGCGAACGTTGGGCAACATTAGCTTACATATTCCATTTGTTTTGTGTTAGCCACGACCGTTCGAGAAGATAGTGTGTTTCTGGTCTAAGCTGCCGCTAAAAATAATCAAGTGGCCATGTAGAATTTATACTATATTTAGTTGGAATAGCTAAGTCGTTTTCAGTTTTAATACTGTTGCTAAAAAGCCACAGTAATCCTTACAAAAAGTAGACGTTTGATGTTTCACTGTAACATTTTGGAATGTTGATTCAAATTGTTACTCTGGTAACATGTTCGCTGCAAACAGGTTTGTTGCAAAATATCTGTAGGTATGAGTGTTCATAGCCTTACAGGTATGGGGTTGCTTGGGCAACAGTCATTTTGCAGGGTCACCCTTCCAAACTTGGTGGGTGGCCGAGGAAAGGGCAACACCAATGTAGAACTGTAAAAGTAAACCAACTGATCAGATTACTCAAAATCACCATCGTAATAGTACCAGTGAAACCGCATCCTCCATATCTGTATCTATAACGCTACACAACATTTTCAGGATTCAGACTTATATGAACTGTACAGTAGTAGGTATGAATGATGTGACTGCCCTCTGGGAGGCACTAACAGTAAAAACTAAATGGTTGATCAGGTTTTTGTACTAGAGATGATGTAAGTGTCCATGCTTGTCAAGTCATGTTATGGAGACATACTAAATTACAGCTCATATATAAAAGGGCACACAAGTTCACAGTTTAGGTCTGCCTGTCTGTCTGGGTAATACAGTGTTTCACATCCCTAGGAAACGGGAGGGTGAGAAGGGGGGAGAGGAGGGAACTAGGAAGGGAGTACGGCCCTTGGCCTTAGTAGACTAAAGCCCTTTGCCTCTGTTCCTCTTCCTACTCGATTTGCTTCCTGATTTGTCTTGCTTTTACTGGAATCAGTTTGCTCTGATCCTGACCACAACCTACTGTATTCCTGCCCCTGATCACGTCTCTCCTGCAGCCCGTTTCCTCTGTTTGCACACCTCAGGCATTCCTTCAACAGTGAGTTTCCTTGCTTTGTGACAAGAGAAGGCATGCTGCCAATTGCTCATCCACTCACAAACACTTAGAGGTCAGAGACTTTACGGCACAGGCCTTCCTGAATCAGGGATGTAAAGGACCTGTATAGCTGTACCATAAACACCTCCCTCTATCACTCAATCCTACTACACACAAAAGCACACACCCAGGCACGCACACACACGCACGCGCACACACACACACACACACACACACACACACACACACACACACACACACACACACACACACACACACACACACACACACACACACACACACATTTTCTGGTGAGAATCAGAAATGGGGGCATTTGATTTGCTCAAAACAGCTTAGTTCATGGTAAATTACATTGCAAGGATGTCTACATCCAAAATTACTTCATTCATATCATTTCAAGTTGAATGACAGTCCTTCACCGAAAAGGAATGCGGTTGGCAATGCTAATTATAGGATGAGAGACAGAGTGTGACATTCAATGTCTCGGAGAAGAGCCAAGGAGGTGTATAGTAACCTACTCATTTCAAAGGAGAGAAGCAGGGGTAAAAAACCAACCATGCAAATAATTATCAATAAGTTCCAACTGTATAAGTAATCATGGAAAATAACTATCTTATGTTAGAAATATTGATTGTAATGCCTCTATTCATTTTCAAAGAAGTATTGGGGATTCATTATGTTCAGAACATGATTTATTCTCTTTAATATTACATAGGTATCTTTCAATTCTTACAAAAATACAAATTGCATAGGCACAATTCTGACACTTTTATAATAATAAGTTGCTTTCTGAGATGTGTGCTGCCGGGGAAGGAAGCACTATGAAGCTAACCATCTAACTAGCTATAAGCTATTTAGTCATTGTTAGCCACTGCTAGCGGCTTTTACCGTACCCTCTGTACAGCCAGCCATTTTTTAAAACCTGGATAATACTCGCCAGTCCAGCTTCCCTGCCCCATCCACCGCTGCCCCCTGGACACTGATCACTTGGCTACATAGCTGATGCATGCTGGACTGTCCATTAATCACGGTACTCCATTCTGCTTGTTTATGTTTTATCTGTCGGCCCCAGCCGCACTCAGGCTCTGTGTGTAGTTAATCCGACCCTCCCTGCCTAGTCAACGCCATTTTACCTGCTGTTGTTGTGCTAGCTGATTAGCTGTTGTTGTCTCACCTACTGTTTTAGCTACTGTTTTAGCTATCTCTCCCAATTCAACACATGTGATTACTGTATGCCTCGCTGTATGTCTCTCTCAAATGTCAATATGCCTTGTATACTGTTGTTCAGGTTAGTTATCATTGTTTTAGTTTACAATGGAGCCCCTAGTTCCACTCTTCATACCCCTGATACCTCCTTTGTCCCACCTCCCACACATGCGGTGACCTCACCCATTACAACCAGCATGTCCAGAGATACAACCTCTCTCATCATCACCCAGTGCCTGGGCTTACCTCCGCTGTACCCGCACCCCACCATACCCCTGTCTGCGCATTATGCCCTGAATATATTCTACCATGCCCAGAAATCTGCTCCTTTTATTCTCTGTCCCCAACGCTCTAGGCGACCAGTTTTGATAGCCTTTAGCCACACCCTCATTCTACTCCTCCTCTGTTCCGCGGGTGATGTGGAGGTAAACCCAGGCCCTGCATGTCCCCAGGCACCCTCATTTGTTGACTTCTGTGATCGAAAAAGCCTTGGTTTCATGCATGTCGACATCAGAAGCCTCCTCCCTAAGTTTGTTTTACTCACTGCTTTAGCACACTCTGCTAACCCTGATGTCCTTGCCTTGTCTGAATCCTGGCTCAGGAAGGCAACCAAAAATTCGGAGATTTCCATACCCAACTATAACATTTTCCGTCAAGATAGAACTGCCAAAGGGGGAGGAGTTGCAGTTTACTGCAGAGATAGCCTGCAAAGTAATGTCATACTTTCCAGGTCCATACCCAAACAGTTCGAACTACTAATTTTGAAAATTACTCTCTCCAGAAATAAGTCTCTCACTGTTGCCGCCTGCTACCGACCCCCCTCAGCTCCCAGCTGTGCCCTGGACACCATTTGTGAATTGATCGCCCCCCATCTAGCTTCAGAGTTTGTTCTGTTAGGTGACCTAAACTGGGATATGCTTAACACCTCAGCAGTCCTACAATCTAAGCTAGATGCCCTCAATCTCACACAAATCATCAAGGAACCCACCAGGTACAACCTTAAATCTGTAAACAAGGGCACCCTCATAGACGTCATCCTGACCAACTGGCCCTCCAAATACCCCTCCGCTGTCTTCAACCAGGATCTCAGCGATCACTGCCTCATTGCCTGTATCCGCTACGGAGCCGCAGTCAAACGACCACCCCTCATCACTGTCAAACGCTCCCTAAAACACTTCTGTGAGTAGGCCTTTCTAATCGACCTGGCCCGGGTATCCTGGAAGGACATTGACCTCATCCCGTCAGTTGAGGATGCCTGGTCATTCTTTAAAAGTAGCTTCCTCACCATTTTAGATAAGCATGCTCCGTTCAAAAAATGCAGAACTAAGAACAGATACAGCCCTTGGTTCACTCCAGACCTGACTGCCCTCGACCAGCACAAAAATATCCTGTGGCGGACTGCAATAGCATCGAATAGTCCCCGCGATATGCAACTGTTCAGGGAAGTCAGGAACCAATACACGCAGTCAGTCAGGAAAGCTAAGGCCAGCAGATGTTCTGAAAGAGCTGCAAAACCTGGACCCGTACAAATCAGCTGGGCTTGACAATCTGGACCCTCTATTTCTGAAACTATCCGCCGCCATTGTCGCAACCCCTATTACCAGCCTGTTCAACCTCTCTTTCATATCGTCTGAGATCCCCAAGGATTGGAAAGCTGCCGCAGTCATCCCCCTCTTCAAAGGGGGAGACACCCTGGACCCAAACTGTTACAGACCTATATCCATCCTGCCCTGCCTATCTAAGGTCTTCGAAAGCCAAGTCAACAAACAGGTCACTGACCATCTCGAATCCCACCGTACCTTCTCCCCTGTGCAATCTGGTTTCCGAGCCGGCCACGGATGCACCTCAGCCACGCTCAAGGTACTAAACGATATCATAACCGCCATCGATAAAAGACAGTACTGTGCAGCCGTCTTCATCGACCTTGCCAAGGCTTTCGACTCTGTCAATCACCATATTCTTATCGGCAGGCTCAGTTTTTCGGATGACTGCCTTGCCTGGTTCACCAATTACTTTGCAGACAGAGTTCAGTGTGTCAAATCGGAGGGCATGCTGTCCGGTCCTCTGGCAGTCTCTATGGGGGTGCCACAGGGTTCAATCCTCGGGCCGACTCTTTTCTCTGTATATATCAATGATGTTGCTCTTGCTGCGGGCGATTCCCTGATCCACCTCTACGCAGACGACACCATTCTATATACTTCCGGCCCGTCCTTGGACACTGTGCTATCTAACCTCCAAACGAGCTTCAATGCCATACAACAGCCTCCAACTGCTCTTAAACGCTAGTAAAACCAAATGCATGCTTTTCAACCGTTCGCTGCCTGCACCCGCACGCCTGACCAGCATCACCACCCTGGATGGTTCCGACCTTGAATATGTGGACATCTATAAGTACCTAGGTGTCTGGCTAGACTGTAATCTTTATCTTGGCCAGGTCGCAGTTGCAAATGAGAACTTGTTATCAACTAGCCTACCTGGTTAAATAAAGGTGAAATATATATATTTTTAAACTCTGTTTGACATCATTGTAGACATTAACGTTGGTGCCCTCCAGTAGAGCTCATGTCTTGGGTTCACCCAGAGTCAGTACATTGTAAGGAACTGTTGGTAGCCAGCTGATCCTTGCAGGTAACCCGGCTGCCACTTGAAGGGCACGGCAGGATAAGAGTCTGAGAAGCTGTCAGTGTGTTACGGATGACAGGTGGCCCTCATTCCAAATGGGTACCCTGACCCCCATCTCCACTCACAGCTGCTGAAGTACAGGGGGCTGCTCAAGTCCTCTTGAGGGTGTGAGGGTGTGTAGAGCTGGGTCCCAGTGGGGGAGAAGTGGGCATAGGATGGGGAGGGCAAGCACGATGGGCTGGGGTGTCCCCCTCCTGAGGTGTCTGTATAGAGCTGGAGCTCTGGAAGCAGAGTGATGGGAGACTTGTGGGCACCGTGATCCAGCCGGGACTGCTGGTGGTGTTGAGGCTTACACTGCAGACAGTAGCTCTCCACCGGGGTCTGGAGGCCCCTGTCTCTCTCCCTGTCCTTCCCCAGGTCCAGCATGGCCTCTCCAATCCCAGCCGAGGGCTGCTCTCTGAGGCATTCTGTGTGGGTGCAGGGTGTCTGTTCTCCTGGCAGGGTGCTAGGGCTGGGGTGGGAGAGCAGGAAGCCTGTCAGCGAAGATATGTGATTGATGGCATGCCTCAGAGTGGCAACCTTGGACAGCCGTTTGCCATTGAGGTCATGTTTGAGCACAATGAGCAGCGCATTGAATGACTGGTTGTGGTCCAGGATGCATTTATGCTCACGAACATTGGCGTCCACAAGGCGGGACGGGACTTGGAGCGGACGGGGCGACTGGGTCTATTCTCATCCTGGCAGCTGCCGGCCGTGCCCCCCTCGCTCTCTGGAGAAGACTTCTTTGAAACAGCCTCACTGTCCTCGCTGCCACTGTCCTCCTCTTCCTCCTCCAAACCCAGCAGACTCCCCTCTTGCTCCTCCTCAGAGAACTCTGACTGTAAGAATGGCGTGGCTGCTCATGGCTGGGCTGGTGCCCCCACTCCACCTGTGTACTGTACTATGAGAAGACAGGCTCAGGTCTGTCACTGGTGCCTCATTCTGCAGACACTGCAGATGTTTATCTTCCAAGCTGAAGTAAAACTAGTGAAGTTCCAAGTTCCTGTCCTATCCTACGTGACTCCAATGCTCGGCAGACAGTGTTCAGCCATACCTCAAGCCCAAATCTTTCTACTGTCTCTTAGCTCCTTTCAGTGACTCAGTCCATACCTCTGGCTGGCTCTGACAGGCAAGAGCAGCTTTTAAAGACTTGTCTTTTTGTATGTGTCACATTGTAGGAAGGTCTGCCTAAAAGCAAAGTTGTATTCTGTTTACAAGGGCCCTGGAGGCAAACAGGAGAAAGATTAGTCAACACTGAAGCTCAGTGTTTTGGCAGGAGTGGCTCGCTGGAGTCTGAGAGAACACAGTGGGAACTAGGCATAATACAGTAGCCTAATCTTGTGAAGTAGGTTTTGGTGCAACTTTAAGCTTGCCTTATTACACTAGGCAAGTTGTCATACATTCTACATAGCTTCTCTATTCTTAGTGTATGAGACAACAACTATTTTAAATAATAAACTGTGAGGCTAGTGTAGGCATAGTGGCCTAGGCTTTGACCAAAATCTACCTTTGGTCAAGAGGTACCTTTGAGCAAGACACTTCACCTTAATTGTTCCACCTTAAATCATAGCATTATTTACGCCCTCTAAACCAACTGAGATTGCCAGTTCAAGTGGACTCAAATCAAATTATGATCAATCGATTGTTTAATTTTTCACAAGGGGTTAGAAAGAGTAATGTCAGCAGAGTTACTGGAGCTGCTGTCCCAAGCAGTCTTAAATTATGAGGACAGACTCTGGGAGATGAGAAGCAAGTACAGGGAGTGAATATTTAATAAATAATGGACAGGAACAAAACAAGGACAGCGTCTGGACAGCGGAAACAAAACATAATTCATGCAGAAACGTGGAAGAAACTGAGGAAGTGACAGATATAGGGGACGATGGTGACAGGTGTGCGTAATGATGGGCCGCCTGGCGCCCTTGAGCGCCAGAGAGGGGTAGCAGGAGCAGGCGTGACAGTATCCTCCCCATCTAGGGGCGCCACCCGGCGTCCCACCTGGGCGAGCCGGACGAGTCAGCTGAGGGATGGAAGCTCGATGAGCCGGCTGAAGCGTGGAAGCCCGATGTCATGACTGTCCTGATCAAGTCAGGTTACAGGAGACCACAACCCTACAGATTATTTCTCAACCCCAACAGAGGAGTCTGAAGATGTGAGGGTTTTATGACCCCTAACGCCACCGGTAAATCTTAGGCCACAGACAAATTCCTTTTGTCCTGTTACTATGGAGAACCAGCCTCGGAACATTAAACATGAAATAAAGGGACTTTGGAACAATGGTTTCCGTCAGCCACAATGGTGGTCATGACGAAAGATGGATTATGAAAATGTATGTCATTTTTGTTTTGTTATTAAAGGTTAATAGATGACGTTATTAAGAAAGCATTGTAACGTCAACAGTTTACCTAGTATATGTTTGATGTTTATACATTGTACGTTGTATGGAAAATGTCCAAATCAAAGATAATGTTTTGGTAAAGATGAAATGTGAAGTTAGTTGTCTAAAATTGGATTTGAGTCAAATCTAGACCTTGTCTCTTAACGAGGTACGCCCAGAGAATTGCCCTAAAGGCGGTTTCTGGCACGAGGGTATAAAACCTGTGAGTAAAGAATTTACAGATGAGACTAAGTGACCCAAGCTGCAGTCTAAAAAGTCAACAAACCCAAAACGCAACACAAGTTTGAAGACAAAGAAATCTTTTTCTACCCAAGCTATGGATGAGTAGCTGTGTCTAAGCGGGTGAATTCAAGTCGAACCACCTAGCCTCCACCTCCCATCGAATTGTAGTATCTACACTGTTTCATTCCTACGCTGTGAGCTCTGAACTACAGAGCTGTCTGTCCTCAAAGAAGAGCCCTTCCAGAACAAGGGCGAGGGAACAGACTCCTAAGCCAAAAGGACACTGACATCGTGAGGATGACCAGAGAGGTGCGCCGGAGAAGTGCATCATTGAGCAGCCTGAACGGTCCACGCGGAGAATCCACAGACACCTTACCCACGTAATTACATCATTATATTCTGACCCATAAGAGCGGCAGTTTGGGGCAAGGCTAGGGTTAGAATAAGCATAGCTGACAAATTCACTCAAATGTACATTTCTCTCGTGTACTTTCTCTTTTTCTCTCTCTATTAAATCCCCATTTTGGGTAACACTCGCCATAGTGTGTTGGCCCGTTATACTAATTCTAATCAATAGCCTATAATGTATTTTGTGTATGTGTCTCTTTTATCATCATTTCAGCTTTCAAGTAAATAAATACTCAACTAAGATTGGTGTGGTACGAACTCATTGGTGGGACCCGGGTCCGTGCAGATTCCCGGATTATGCGACATTCGGTGGTTAATTAGCGGCTGTTGTAAAATCAATATTCTGATATTCTTTGAGTTAATTTGGGAAATAGAAACTCAATAAAACTAATTTTCCCATGGTGCCCCAGGTTAATGAGTTAATCATTGCTTGATTCAGGTAATCACGCAATTAGAAACCTTTAATAATTCGATGAGCAACAGTCATCACATTAACTAATACAACGTCACGACACGAGCCGGCTGAAGCGTAGAAGCCTGACGATCCGGGATGGGAGCCTGATGAGCTGGCTGAGGTGTGGGAGCCCGACGAGCCGGCTGAGACAAATGTCAGCAGAGTTACTGGAGCTGCTGTTCCAAGCCATTTTAAATGTCAGCGTGGTTACTGGAGCTGCTGCCCCAAGCCATCTTAAATGTCAGCAGAGTTACTGGAGCTGCTGTTCCAAGCCATCTTAAATGTCAGCGTAGTTACTGGAGCTGCTGCCCCAAGCCATCTTAAATGTCAGCGGGGTTACTGGAGCTGCTGCCCCAAGCCATCTTAAATGTTAGTAGGGTTACTGGAGCTGCTGCCCCAAGCCATCTTAAATGTCAGCGTGGTTACTGGAGCTGCTGCCCCAAGCCATTTTAAATGTCAGCGTGGTTACTGGAGCTGCTGCCCCAAGCCATCTTAAATGTCAGCGTGGTTACTGGAGCTGCTGCCCCAAGCCATTTTAAATGTCAGCGTGGTTACTGGAGCTGCTGCCCCAAGCCATCTTAAATGTCAGCGTGGTTCCTGGAGCTGCTGCCCCAAGCCATTTTAAATGTCAGCGTGGTTACTGGAGCTGCTGCCCCAAGCCATCTTAAATGTCAGCGTGGTTACTGGAGCTGCTGCCCCAAGCCATTTTAAATGTCAGCGTGGTTACTGGAGCTGCTGCCCCAAGCCATCTTAAATGTCAGCGTGGTTACTGGAGCTGCTGTTCCAAGCCATCTTAAATGTCAGCGTGGTTACTGGAGCTGCTGTTCCAAGCCATCTTAAATGTCAGCGGGGTTACTGGAGCTGCTGCCCCAAGCCATCTTAAATGTCAGCATGGTTACTGGAGCTGCTGCCCCAAGCCATCTTAAATGTCAGCAGAGTTACTGGAGCTGCTGTTCCAAGCCATCTTAAATGTCAGTGTGGTTACTGGAGCTGCTGCCCCAAGCCATCTTAAATGTCAGCAGAGTTACTGGAGCTGCTGCCCCAAGCCATTTTAAATGTCAACAGAGTTACTGGAGCTGCTGCCCCAAGCCATTTTAAATGTCAACAGAGTTACTGGAGCTGCTGCCCCAAGCCATTTTAAATGTCAACAGAGTTACTGGAGCTGCTGCCCCAAACCATCTAAAATGTCAACAGAGTTACTGGAGCTGCTGCCCCAAGCCATCTTATTTGTAAAGAAACTGACATACAGAGCCAGTGGATTATGGTCTGCACTAATAGCTCCGTTCTCTCCTCCACTTGTGGGGTGGTAATTTACTCCATGAGAAATCGGAAGCGTCTGATCCCCTCCGTCAGCGTGTCACACCTTGTGTTTGTAATTGCAGCACCAGGTAGTCCGGCACTGTCTTTGATTAATTTGTAACGGAAAGGATTTGGGGCTAGCACAGCACAGTGTGCTGAGTCATGTAGCCTATAGTCCTACATATGTAGGATCTTAATTTGACACTACATGTTTTAAAAGTCCTGCTTTGCAGGGTGATCAATTTAAGATCCTACATCCGTATAGTGCACAAATAGGCTTCCTCAGAGGCCTGGGATTTATAGCAGAGCTTGACAGATTTATGATCCGAACACAAAAAGCTTTGACTGTAGTTTGAAACAACCCTTGGCCCAGTGTTTCTGACAGATGGCAAGACACCAGCAATTATCTCTCGCCATGAATAACATATATTTCTTTACCAATACATATTTACACAAAGGTCATTTGAGATAATAAGTAAAGAGGAAGATTTGTGGTCCAGTATGTTGACTGAATGGTGAAGGAATTTTCACACTACTTTGAGAACAGATTTTTTATCATCTATTTGTAATCTATTTGTAATCTAGCAAAGGAAGAAAAACAGTTTCCAGTGAAGACACGTATTATTGATAGTGTTGTTTTAATTCATGTGTCAAACCAATGAAAACATAATTGTGCTTGTCACGTCCTGACCTTAGTTCCTTTTCCTCTGTTTTAGTTTGGTCAGGGCGTGAGTTGCGGTGGGCATTCTAGGTTTTGTATTCTAGGTTTTGTATTTCTGTGTTTGGCCGGGTATGGTTCCCAATCAGAGGCAGCTGTCATTAGTTGTCTCTGGTTGAGAACCATACTTAGGCAACCTGTTTTACCACTATGGGTTGTGGGTAGTTGTTTTCTGTGTCTGTGTTTTACCATACAGAACTGTTTCTGTTTTCATTTATTTCTCTTGTTCTTTTGTATTCAGAATGTTCAGTTAAATTTCATTAAAATATGGCCACTTACCACGCTGCACATTGGCCCAATCTTTCCTACTCCTCCTCAGAAGAGGAGGAAAACCGTTAGAGTGTTCTTTAACAACAACAGAAAAATGGAGGTAGACAGCATAATGGGCATAATGTATCTGGGAAGTGAGATGTTATTTTACACTTTGTAATTCAATGCGCTTCACAAGATCTCATTAAATAGAGGGAGTCTGTCTGGGTGTGATGGAAATAAAGTCAGTATAGCAGCCAGGTATTATTTTTCCCTGCAGCTGTAAATGTGTAAAGGTGGAGGACACTGCTGGTCCAAGCTCTCCCCATCCAGCTCCAACCCTCTGCCTTCATACACTGGCAGAGCTGCTTGACCTTTAGGAGGACAGTGATGTCATATTTCAACAGGATCTTTACCCTGTGGAGGGAGCAGGTGGAGGTGGAGCCCCTCTTCTAACGCCCCTCCCTCCCTGTCCCGCCTCCTCAACCAGACTGACACACCCACAAGGGTCTGTCTGCATGCAGGGCTCTACCTGTGGAAAGAGAGAGTGACCCAATGGCACATGGCTGATCCACAAACACACACACCAATAAACAGGTCTCTTTGCTTCATCATTTTTAAAAATGATTCTATTCAATTGTATACATTAAATGATTGATAGTCCCAAAGTACTCCGTTTAGAACCTACTACTGTAAATGCAGTATCTACAGTACATCAGCATCAATCACCTGTCATCTTCAATCCAGCCGTGTCAATGGGAGATTTGTGAGAACATTTGTAACGCTCACAGATCTGAAGTTTGGATTGGGCCATGATTGCCCGTTAAAACTGTCTGTCTGCCTATCATCAAGTTAGATGACACATCAGTCTGTGCACATACATAGCCAAGTCGTCATCACTGTGTGAGTTGTATTGTTGTATTTCTGTTGGATTATTTTCCATGGTGAGAATATGCAGCAAACATCCCCATCTGCCAAGAAAAGAACACTTGCAAACAAAGATAATGATAAAGATCAGAAAGATATTAGATAAATTAGCCTTTCCTCATTCCAAATATGCCCGGACCTTCCAGTTACATGCAATAACTAAAGTAATACCTGGCTGGCCAAAGCCTTCACATTGAACAAATGATTTACCTTTACAGTGTACTGTTTCAGAGACGGCCTCCTATGCCTGGGCTTTCAAAGAGAAAGCCATGCATTCCAGCAGTGAAATATGACCTGTTAATAACACAAATCTTCCAAACAAGGAGAGTTAAATCACTAGCGTCCCACTGGTGTACTAAGTGAAGTGCCACGCTCAAGGTAAACTGGCCTACATCAGCTATGTTCTAGCATTGCACATCCCTCGGTCTAGCATTATTCATTCAAGCGCTCTACAATTCAAACCCTGCAGCTTTTCACTCAAGGACAATATTAGAACCCTGATAAGTGATAAGTTATGCTTTCACTGACACCATGGCAAAAGCTTCTTTGTCGGGACTACAGTAAGATGCTCTGATCTGATCACAAGACAAGTCCTGTAGTTTACCCCTGTAGTGGTGCAGGAATCTTACCCTCTCTGCCCCTATCCATGTGTAAAGGCACTGGCCACCAAAGAGCACCTTGAGCATAGAGGCTCTGAGGAAGTCAGAAACCAAGTTATATGTCAAATCAAATCAAATCAAATGTTATTTGTCACATACACATGGTTAGCAGATGTTAATGCGAGTGTAGCGAAATGCTTGTGCTTCTAGTTCCGACAATGCAGTAATAACCAACAAGTAATCTAACTAACAATTCCAAAACTACTGTCTTATACACAGTGTAAGGGGATAAAGAATATGTACATACGGATATATGAATGAGTGATGGTACAGAGCAGCATAGGCAAGATACAGTAGATGATATCGAGTACAGTATATACATATGAGATGAGTATGTAAACAAAGTGGCATAGTTAAAGTGGCTAGTGATACATGTATTACATAAGGATGCAGTCGATGATATAGAGCACAGTATATACGTATGCATATGAGATGAATAATGTAGGGTAAGTAACATTATATAAGGTAGCATTGTTTAAAGTGGCTAGTGATATATTTACATCATTTCCCATCAATTCCCATTATTAAAGTGGCTGGAGTTGAGTCAGTGTCATTGTCAGTGTGTTGGCAGCAGCCACTCAATGTTAGTGGTGGCTGTTTAACAGTCTGATGGCCTTGAGATAGAAGCTGTTTTTCAGTCTCTCGGTCCCAGCTTTGATGCACCTGTACTGACCTCGCCTTCTGGATGATAGCGGGGTGAACAGGCAGTGGCTCGGGTGGTTGATGTCCTTGATGATCTTTATGGCCTTCCTGTAACATCGGGTGGTGTAGGTGTCCTGGAGGGCTGGTAGTTTGCCCCCGGTGATGCGTTGTGCAGACCTCACTACCCTCTGGAGAGCCTTACGGTTGAGGGCGGAGCAGTTGCCGTACCAGGCGGTGATACAGCCCGACAGGATGCTCTCGATTGTGCATCTGTAGAAGTTTGTGAGTGCTTTTGGTGATAAGCCGAATTTCTTCAGCCTCCTGAGGTTGAAGAGGCGCTGCTGCGCCTTCTTCACGATGCTGTCTGTGTGAGTGGACCAATTCAGTTTGTCTGTGATGTGTATGCCGAGGAACTTAAAACTTGCTACCCTCTCCACTACTGTTCCATCGATGTGGATAGGGGGGTGTTCCCTCTGCTGTTTCCTGAAGTCCACAATCATCTCCTTAGTTTTGTTGACGTTGAGTGTGAGGTTATTTTCCTGACACCACACTCCGAGGGCCCTCACCTCCTCCCTGTAGGCCGTCTCGTCGTTGTTGGTAATCAAGCCTACCACTGTTGTGTCGTCCACAAACTTGATGATTGAGTTGGAGGCGTGCGTGGCCACGCAGTCGTGGGTGAACAGGGAGTACGGGAGAGGGCTCAGAACGCACCCTTGTGGGGCCCCAGTGTTGAGGATCAGCGGGGAGATGTTGTTGCCTACCCTCACCACCTGGGGGCGGCCCGTCAGGAAGTCCAGTACCCAGTTGCACAGGGCGGGGTCGAGACCCAGGGTCTCGAGCTTGATGACGAGCTTGGAGGGTACTATGGTGTTGAATGCCGAGCTGTAGTCGATGAACAGCATTCTCACATAGGTATTCCTCTTGTCCAGATGGGCTAGGGCAGTGTGCAGTGTGGTTGAGATTGCATCGTCTGTGGACCTATTTGGGTGGTAAGCAAATTGGAGTGGGTCTAGGGTGTCAGGTAGGGTGGAGGTGATATGGTCCTTGACTAGTCTCTCAAAGCACTTCATGATGACGGATGTGAGTGCTACGGGGCGGTAGTCGTTTAGCTCAGTTACCTTAGCTTTCTTGGGAACAGGAACAATGGTGGCCCTCTTGAAGCATTTGGGAACAGCAGACTGGTATAGGGATTGATTGAATATGTCCGTAAACACACCTGCCAGCTGGTCTGCGCATGCTCTGAGGGCGCGGCTGGGGATGCCGTCTGGGCCTGCAGCCTTGCGAGGGTTAACACGTTTAAATGTCTTACTCACCTCGGCTGCAGTGAAGGAGAGACCGCATGTTTTCGTTGCAGGCCGTGTCAGTGGCACTGTATTGTCCTCAAAGCGGGCAAAAAAGTTATTTAGTCTGCCTGGGAACAAGACATCCTGGTCCGTGACTGGGCTGGATTTCTTCCTGTAGTCCGTGATTGACTGTAGACCCTGCCACATGCCTCTTGTGTCTGAGCCGTTGAATTGAGATTCTACTTTGTCTCTGTACTGACGCTTAGCTTGTTTGATAGCCTTGCGGAGGGAAAAGCTGCACTGTTTGTATTCGGTCATGTTACCAGACACCTTGCCCTGATTAAAAGCAGTGGTTCGCGCTTTCAGTTTCACACGAATGCTGCCATCAATCCACGGTTTCTGGTTAGGGAATGTTTTAATCGTTGCTATGGGAACGACATCTTCAACGCACGTTCTAATGAACTCGCACACCGAATCAGAGTATTCGTCAATATTGTTATCTGACGCAATACGAAACATGTCCCAGTCCACGTGATGGAAGCAGTCTTGGAGTGTGGAGTCAGCTTGGTCGGACCAGCGTTGGACAGACCTCAGCGTGGGAGCCTCTTGTTTTAGTTTCTGTCTGTAGGCACGGATCAACAAAATGGAGTCGTGGTCAGCTTTTCCAAAAGGGGGGCGGGGCAGGGCCTTATATGCGTCGCGGAAGTTAGAGTAACAATGATCCAAGGTCTTTCCACCCCTGGTTGCGCAATCGATATGCTGATAAAATTTAGGGAGTCTTGTTTTCAGATTAGCCTTGTTAAAATCCCCAGCTACAATGAATGCAGCCTCCGGATAAATCGTTTCCAGTTTGCAGAGAGTTAAATAAAGTTCGTTCAGAGCCATCGATGTGTCTGCTTGGGGGGGGATATATACGGCTGTGATTATAATCGAAGAGAATTCTCTTGGTAGATAATGCGGTCTACATTTGATTGTGAGGAATTCTAAATCAGGTGAACAGAAGGATTTGAGTTCGTGTATGTTTCTTTCATCACACCATGTCACGTTAGCCATAAGGCATACGCCCCCGCCCCTCTTCTTACCAGAAAGATGTTGGTTTCTGTCGGCGCGATGCGTGGAGAAACCCGTTGGCTGCACCGCCTCGGATAGCGTCTCTCCAGTGAGCCATGTTTCCGTGAAGCAAAGAACGTTAGAGTCTCTGATGTCCCTCTGGAATGCTACCCTTGCTCGGATTTCATCAACCTTGTTGTCAAGAGACTGGACATTGGCAAGAAGAATGCTAGGGAGTGGTGCACGGTGTGCCCGTCTCCGGAGTCTGACCAGAAGACCGCCTCGTTTCCCTCTTTTTCAGAGTCGCTGCATGGAATCCACTCCGTTGTCCTGTTTGTAAGGCAGAACACAGGATCCGCGTCGCGAAAAACATATTCTTGGTCGTACTGATGGTGAGTTGACGCTGATCTTATATTCAGTAGTTCTTCTCGACTGTATGTAATGAAACCTAAGATGACCTGGGGTACTAATGTAAGAAATAACACGTAAAAAAACAAAAAACTGCATAGTTTCCTAGGAACGCGAAGCGAGGCGGCCATCTCTGTCGGCGCCGGAAGTTAGCCTTTTATCAGAAGTTGAGGCAATTAAGGCTCACAAATATTCATGTTCACAATTAATAGAATCAACCATTTAGTGACAGTTCTGTGTTCAGAGCTTAATCTACTGATAAATATTCATAATGTATAAATATTATTGTTATGACAATGGTGTGAGGTACGACAATGGTATGATATTTTATTGTTTTATTGTTTCTTCAAATTTATTTATTTAATTTATTTATTTCACCTTTATTTAACCAGGTAGGCAAGTTGAGAACAAGTTCTCATTTACAATTGCGACCTGGCCAAGATAAAGCAAAGCAGTTCGACAGATACAACGACACAGAGTTACACGTGGAGTAAAACAAACATACAGTCAATAATACAGTATAAACAAGTCTATATACGATGTGAGCAAATGAGGTGAGATAAGGGAGGTAAAGGCAAAAAAAGGCCATGGTGGCAAAGTAAATACAATATAGCAAGTAAAACACTGGAATGGTAGATTTGCAGTGGAAGAATGTGCAAAGTAGATATAAAAATAATGGGGTGCAAAGGAGCCAAATAAATACAGTAGGGGAAGAGGTAGTTGTTTGGGCTAAATTATAGGTGGGCTATGTACAGGTGCAGTCATCTGTGAGCTGCTCTGACAGTTGGTGCTTAAAGCTAGTGAGGGAGATAAGTGTTTCCAGTTTCAGAGATTTTTGTAGTTCGTTCCAGTCATTGGCAGCAGAGAACTGGAAGGAAAAGCGTCCGAAGGAGGAATTGGCTTTGGGGGTGACCAGAGAGATATACCTGCTGGAGCGCGTGCTACGAATAATCTACATGAATAATCTAACTAAGAGTATCAATGGATAAACACTCAATGCAAGACAAAATATCATCTTTGCCCATAGGAGGAGATTAGCTACACTGCCATGTGCTGCTAGTTTTAGAGGCCATTAATAAAACAACCCAGTACCCATGCGGCCAAAGAAAGAATTGGTTTTGGGGGTGACTAGAGAGATATACCTGCTGGAGCGTGTGCTACAGGTGGGAGATGCTATGGTGACCAGCGAGCTGAGATAAGGGGGGACTTTACCTAGCACGGTCTTGTAGATGACATGGAGCCAGTGGGTTTGGCGACGGGTATGAAGCGAGGGCTAGCCAACGAGAGCGTACACGTCGCAATGGTGGGTAGTATATGGGGCTTTGGTGACAAAACGGTTTGCACTGTGATAGACTGCATCCAATTTGTTGAGTAGGGTATTGGAGGCTATTTTGTAAATGACATCGCCAAAGTCGAGGATTGGTAAGATGGTCAGTTTTACAAGGGTATGTTTGGCAGCATAAGTGAAGGATGCTTTGTTGCGAAATAGGAAGCCAATTCTAGATTTAACTTTGGATTGGAGATGCTTGATATGGGTCTGGAAGGAGAGTTTACAGTCTAACCAGACACCTAAGTATTTGTAGTTGTCCACGTATTCTAAGTCAGAGCCGTCCAGAGTAGTGATGTTGGACAGGCGGGCAGGTGCAGGTAGCGATCGGTTGAAGAGCATGCATTTAGTTTTACTTGTATTTAAGAGCAATTGGAGGCCACGGAAGGAGAGTTGTATGGCATTGAAGCTTGCCTGGAGGGTTGTTAACACAGTGTCCAAAGAAGGGCCAGAAGTATACAGAATGGTGTCGTCTGCGTAGAGGTGGATCAGAGAATGAAAGATGTACACCTTAACACTGCTTCTACATGCATTACAGACCTGCCTATTTGGGAAAAAGGATAACATAAATAAATATGAAATAGGTATTTTTCACAAATCCTCAATCCTCAACATGACAAGAGGAGGGAGATGCTTTGGAAGTCCCATGCCAGCCTGCCTCACACCATAATTACACACAGTAGTCATTATGGCCTCAAACACTTACACGGTGGTCCAGGTTAAAGGGCCAGGACCTTGTCCTCTTCCCACACAGAAACATGGCAAAGACCCTCTGTCCCTCTGACGGTGGTAATAGGGAGAAAATGGGTCAACCCCGAGACAATAGATGTAGTTGACATCCTGCAATTAAAACAATAAAAACTATTGACCTCTGAACAACCTAACCTCCAATCAAATTGCTAAAATTACATGATGCAAAAATAATCTGCTCTAGAGAAAAAAAGTTGTATTTTCATTCATAGATTCCTTTCCAGATGATTTGAATGAATTAAGTTATTGTACACAAAAAGCGCTATAAGGTAAATTATTCATTGTAAAGGGCAGTGTGTCTTCAAAACACAAGCTGTGAAACCTTGACTGCCCTCCAGTGGTTAACTTGGAAATAAACAAGGAACTTGAGACCTTCACACACAAACCCTCAACATCTACCACTAACATAATTTAGGGGGTAGTCAGCCCCTCTTCACAATAATTGAAGCAAGAAACATTAACAAATTAGTTTCTTTGCTATGATATATTATGTACAGACTTTTGCGTAAGTGTGTGTAGCTGCGAAGCTCCTCCCCTCATACACATGTAATATACAGAATGCAGGAAGTATTTTTTACAGGAAGTAAACACAGCACTCTTTGACAGAACTCTATTTATTTGCCTGTTTTGTACAACAAAGGGCAATGTACATGATACAGGACCTTTCAGATCACTTACTGGAGGAGATGAGTACATCCTTTAGTTTATAGTCTTATAGTAGATGTCTGCTACCAAACAAGGGTGAGTCTTTAAAAGTGAAAGTTAACTGATTCCTAACAGTGGGGCATTACGAGTGTGACTGAGAAAATGGCCTCCCAGAAGACGATCTCTCCTGTCCTGTGTGCTTAAACATCTTCAGTGATCCTGTCCTCCTATCATGTAGCCACAGCTTCTGTAAAGCCTGTCTACAGGAGTACTGGAGACTGAGAGGATTTCAGGAATGTCCCGTTTGTAGGGAAGTATTTTCAATGGGTAATCCACTCTGTAACCGGGCTCTAAAGAACCTGTGTGAGGCTGTTTTAAAGGAAAGGAGTCAGACCGTTTCAGACGGGTCTGAGGTGCTCTGCAGTCTGCATGGTGAGAAACTCAAGCTCTTCTGTATGGAGGATCAAGAGCCCATTTGTGTGGTTTGTCGTGATTCAAGGAAACATAAAAAGCATGACTGCATCCCCATACAGGAAGCTGTACAGGAACATAAGGTAGGATTATTTGGTAGTGGCAAAAAAAATACCTTGCAGTAGTTTTTTCTATTTGGATTATTTTGTAACATGTAGCACTATTTTGTGGTACTTTACAATAGTTGGTGCTAAGATACAGCTTGTGAAATCTGTTTTTTACTCTTAACCAAATGTCTTTCCTACACAGCAATTTCACAGAGTAACACGTTTGTGAATCCCATGTTTAATTTCAGGTGAAACTCAAGACTATATTGAACCCCCTAAAAGATAAACTGAGGCTTCTTAATAAAATCAAACTCACCTGTTCTAAAACAGCAAAACATATCAAGGTATGAAATTTCAGTATTGATGCAACAACATTGTACTAATTTTGGCTAGTTTGTTGACAACTCAGTTCTAGATCATCATCATACTGTAACAGAAGACTGAGGTGAAGCCATTTTGATTGGATGCCGTCAGCGGTGGGTGCCGTCAGCGGTGGATACAGTATGTCTTAGATTTTCCTCTCACTGTTTCCAGATCCAAGCCCAGTACACAGAGAGGCAGATTATGGAGCAGTTTAAAAAGCTGTACCAGTTTCTGTGAGAGGAAGAGGCCACCAGGATAGATGCAGTGAGGATGGAAGAGGTGCAGAAGAGTCACGAGATGAAGAACAAGATAATAGAGATGAACAGAAAAATATCATCACTTTCAGACACAATCAAAGCCATCGAACAACAGCTGAGAGTTGAAGACGTCTCATTCTTGCAGGTAAACAGCTGATTTTATGAGTCGATATTGTATATTGTAGCAATCCTTCCTATATGAGCCACGTTACAATTCCCACCAAGTGGGTTAACCCTATTGGTGCAATGTGTAGTTTGCCTTTCATGTCAGAGACCCGGGTTCACTTCTCTGCGCCACCATTCACTACATTGGTGTCAGAAGTGGGAATGCACAGTCCAGAATGTGTGAGGGGACTAAGTAGTCAATGCATGTTCCTTCCTGTTTGGAGGGGGCAATATAGCAATCATCACTATATGAGCCAATTTACAATTCCTACCAAGTAGGAATGCATAGGTGCCTTTCACGCCAGTGACCTGTTTGCTGCCCTGCCCTTCTCTACAGTATTATTTACTGTTTATTTTATTGATAACACTGATTTGCATCTCACCTGCTTTCTTGTTCCTCTTCAGAACTACAAGGCCTCTGTGAAAAGGTAAGTAATCTTAATCCTGTATCTCCTCTCTGTGGTTCAGAACCCATCATCAGAGCAGTATTGAACACTAAATGTTCCTCCAGAGCCCAGCACCCACTGCCGGATGCAGAGAGGGTTTCCAGAGCGCTGATAGAAGTGGCCAAACACCTGGGCAACCTGCAGTTCAGAGTCTGGGTGAAGATGCAAGGGATTGTTCATTACAGTGAGTGTTTTACAGCAACAACAAAAATGTTTTAGTCTGCGCCTTGTTCTTAGTCCTAGAACAGGATCTGTAAAAGGCAAATTCAGATGAAATCCAGTAGTGTTCTGAATAATAATAAAAACAATATTATTCTTTCTATTGCAATGCTCATATTTAGATGTTAGTCTCTCAATTAAACTTGTGGGTAATTTCTAGAGTTAAAATCTCTCATCAGCTCCTGTAATCCTGGACCCCAATACTGCAGGCACACGTCTCATTCTGTCTGAGGACTTGACCAGCTTAAGGGTTGCTGATAGAGCACTACAGCTTCCTGACAACCCAGAGAGGATTGATGGATGTGTTCTAGGCTCTGAGGGTTTTAACTCAGGAACACACAGCTGGGATATTGAGAATTTGGATGGTCACTATTGGGCTGTAGGTGTGACCACTATGCATGCCAACAGGCCTAATAATTGTAGCGGTATGCCAAATGAATCCTGGGGTGTTTGGACTACTTGTGATGTATACCTAGAAATGTCCCCACAGCCAAATCTCCATCACCTCACAGATCACTTTCCCCAAAAGATGAGAGTGCATCTGGACTGGGCCAAGGGAAAGCTGTCATTCTTTGACCTTGATAAAAACACACACATACACACACCTTCACAAAGACAGTCTACCCTATATTTCAGCATGATAAAACATTGAGGATCTTACCAGTGAAGACCAGTGTGACAACAGTTAAACTATTCCATCAGTTTGTGCTGTATTTAACTGCCACAACACTTTCTTAGCACTCTACGCATAGTCCTTAGTGTTGAAGAGGTGTGCATTGGTCTTTTCTCCACTATCTTTGACACAAACTCGGCTCTATAACAATGGATTCTGACCCTGGTCTTATCAACAGGTGAACTAATCAAATTGTTCATGTATCACTCTTTATGTAGCCTAATGTTGATATTTTGTATTGATTGATCCAGTAAAAGCATTTTGATTGCTGTGGATGTTTCTCTATTGTCAGAATGCTGTGTGTATGGTAAATCTGTATTCTTGCTCTGTCTGGTCAGTCACATCTGTGATGTTGACCTTCATTCATTATCAGTAAACTATATTTTACTTCCTTACCAAAAGCATGTCTAACTGCATACAAATGTCAACTAGGTTTTATTAATACAATGTGAAACAAATTGTGTTTCCCTTATTTATCTCCTGTTAAGTTTCACAATTTCCAGTATGTTAGTCTCCAAACATCACATCTAACAGGAGGCACCGACAGCAAGAACAGAACTGGTCTCTGTTAAAGTACCTCCATTTTCAGATGTCTGTCCTCTTTCTCACTGACACGCTCATGCCATTGGTAAAGGGGGGTGTTGAGCTATGACTCAAACATCCTTGTCTAACCACTGTAGTGGAACATGCACAACATGTTTAAAAACTGTTAGGTCCACTAGTATTACTCTATACCACTCAAACTCAACTCTAAACCTCAACACCAGTTCCACTGGTGAAAATGCTTGAACTGGCTTCAAGGTCCAGAGTTGGTAAGAGTTGAATACCCCTGCTCTATACCTTCCTGGCTTTGTGCGAGTCTCTCTTAATCCATTCAAACCTCAGATCTTGAGACGAGGAAAAACTACTAATGTATGGAAATTAAAATGGGACTGATTTCATTTAAAGGGTAGTTATTGTAAATAGACTTGAGTGTAGCCGTAAGTCATTTAAAATAAGAATACAGGAAGTTTCAGCTAATCACATTTTTAATAGATTTAGAAACTGACAACTTGTTAATCCTTAGCAGAACTACAGCAGGAAAAGAAAATTGAGCAACAATTAACGTAACTTAATACATGACAGTATGAACAGTCGACAACATGGCACAACTTCTAAATACACTGTACTGTAGTATAATTTTAGTACCAAATGCAAACGTCAGAGCTATTAAATTTCTTTCTAATATTTGAATTGCGATTTAGAGGGACACAAACTAAAGGAATTAAGATGCCATAAATTAACCATTCAGTCAAATACAGACTTATATTTTCACATTAACCCTGACAATTAAAACACTGACCTAAAAAGTGTGACCCAGTCTGAGAAACCAACCTAAAGAAAGTTAGTTATAATTCTCAAACTGATCACAGCCTGACAATCCCCAGAAGTGAAATTAAGAGTAAGTAAAGATCTAATTTAAAACCCAAGGATAGACAGACTGTTCAAAGATGTACTCTGGCTTAGTTTGGCATGGTTGAGTATTAACATGGACAAAACTTGTCAATAACTATATTACATCAAACAGACTGTCCTACTTAAAGGTGCTGTAATTGTTAGGGGCCAAAGAGTTGGCTGGTATAGAGATTTAATTTAGTTAACTAAATTAAATCGATAAATCTACATTTAAAGTGGTGATCAGTTATCATAATGTAGGCTGATTAAATTCACGTATGGGGACTCGGGAGGGAAAACTCCTCAACTAACAGTCTCAGAAAGGACTGTTCCTTTCCCTATGAATAAGAAATACTAACAATTCTCCTCTGAAGGTGAAACAGACTTGAGAAAAATCGGTCCTAAATTTACACTAAATCCTGCATTGATGTCAATAGGAGATTTGTAACACGAACATTTGCATAGTTCTGGTTAAAATACTGCCCTGTATGAATCTCTAGAGAGTTCCTACAGTGGTCACTGCCTAAGTGCCAATCCTGTGCGAAATCCAATGAGAAAGACTCCCTAGAACTTCAAAAACTAAATGTTAAAAGAAAATGTACACAAATATGGGGCACTCATTGGAGCATTGAGATGGTACGTAGATGTAGCATGTTAAGCATAACCTGGATTTATAAACTGGATGATTAACAGAAAACATAAAAATGAAAAAGTATAGCCTCTGCACAGTGTTGGTAACCACCACCACACATCCTGAGAAAAACATCCCAAAAAAACAGTCCGGTATTAACAGAGCCCAAAGGATTTAAACAGAACTTTGAGCCAGTACAGACCTAGGCCTCAATGGGAGAAGGATGCATATTCTCATAATTTGAACAAGTTCCATCTATCTACCCACCCAATGACCTGGGATTTCAAATTAGTGTAATTCTGTTAAAAGGTAAAAATAACATGTGAAACAAAAGTCCCAAAAATATATATGTTTTGCAGGAGCTTACAAAAGCCTTCCCCATGATATTTGGTTGCTTGCATTTAACCTAGAATACAAGCAGAAAACACCAACTTGTTTTCACCTTGCAGCACACGGTTTACACATCTAGAAGGCAACCATTCTAAAACGTTCAAACCTTTCCCATTTAATTCAGTCTGAATTCAAAATTACACACCTGTGATAACTTAAAGGTCAAATATGAACATTTTGAATTCCGAAAGAAATCAAAATGTTTCATCTTCCAAGACAGGCTGAGAGTATCCTGTGATTCCAAAGATGTGGCGGGAATGCAGAGGTGGTGATTGACTGTCTGAGCATCCCACGTCACTTAATGTCCTCAACAAGCCTCTCTCTGAACATGGGAATTGAGAGCGAAATGCATGAGTCAGTCTTGCTGACACGTTTCCTGTCAAACAGTTTTGTTCCCCCACTGTTCAACCAACCTGTAATCTCCCGAATGACAGTATCCCTGTAAGAGGCTCATTGTGGTCTCTGTCGCTGCTATACTGTGCCTGACCCCCCCCCCCCCCCCCCCTCTATACAGCACAAGCTGCTCACATCAAGTTAGTCCTGCACATGAGTCTCAGAAAGGAGAGGGAACCAATTCATGAGGCAGCGGCCAGGAGAGGGCGTAGCACTCAGTCATGACTTAACAGGCCCATCCTTGGACTGCTCATAGAACACAACTCCTTTTGAATCTAGACGGAGGGAAGTAGGACACGTCAGATTTGCTTAGCTCAAACATACTATACCAATAAGGCTTTTCGGGTTCTTGAAAATCTCTCCACAATCATACAGCAGGAATTACAAGCTTACCTTGTTTTTGTAAATTCTGAATATATTCAATCTCTGTAAAAATATAAAAACAATGTTTAATACAGTGAGAGATTGATAATACAGTAGTTATACATGCACCATTCTCTTTCTGTTCTAAGGACCAGCCATAGCAGGACAATTGTTTTACTTTGAATGATCAGAGGCAACAGCTACCTACCTTTAGTGTGATAGATAACAGCAGCTTTTAGATCGAACGCCCCCCAAGATCTTGAGTCACAACCCTTGTGGTGGCTGTGCTCCTTCACCAGAGCAGACACAGGATGAGCAGGGGAGGCAAGAGGCAACTCAGCACCAGGGTCCTTAGAAGAGGACACTACGGCACATCTATTCCCAGCCTCACCAATCAGAGTGTCTGTGCCAGAGGCTTGGCCTCCCAGCGCAGCATCAGGGCCAGGAGCCAAGTGAGGGTCTGATTTCCCAACACTGCTATGGACTTCGGACATAGTTTGTTTGTCCTGCTTGTAAGCTCTTGGGAAGAGGGGCTTGTCAGGTCTCAGAGAGGAGATGGCAGAGACCTGCAGAGGCAAAGCTGTAGGGCCACCTCCCTGAAAGGTGATCTCCACGATCTGGCCTTTCAAGGCTGGCTTCCCCACTGCCGGCCACACCTCGGGCCCTGCACTGGGCTCGTTGATGAACGACAGCCCCCACTGGTTCTGGAAAATGTCCACCAGAGCTTTGGGATTTGTCTTAGAGGCAGGTGAGTCCACTTGGTGGGCGCTGGGGAGGGCTGGTTGCATATTTGAAGTGGCCAGGGGGTAAACAAGGAGACTGGGCTTTCTCAGTTCTCTGGTAGTAACGGAGGAGGTGCCCGACATATTAGTGCCGTTGCTGGACAAGGATGATTCATTCTCCCACTTGCGGGGAAGGGAGACATGCATTGCTCCAGTGCAAACAGTAGTGGTGAAAAGTGGCGCAGGGAGGGGGCAGCTATTCCCCTCTCCAGATAGGAGTCCATTGGTGAAGCTAGGGGAGGTGATGGTTTTGACAGCAGACATGGGGACTTGGGAGAGTCTGGTGGGCACCTGGGACTGGGGAGTGGAGGTGTCACCTGCTTTGTTTAGATTCTCTTTCACTTTACTTGCATAACTGACCTTGGGCACTGTTTTGGCACTACTATTGTCCACAGGAAAGACAGGGGGTGGTTTAAAGAGGGTCCATGAATCCTTCTTTGTGGAGGTAAGCTTAGCTTTGCTTAGTCTGTCTTCCAGCTTTTTAACAGAGCCTGCAACAGCCTTGCCGTCAGAGTTGTTACAGTGTAGTTCACCAACCTGAGCCACAGGTGGGACACTTGTGATGGAAATGGGAGACTGTGAGCCTGCTGCTGTATCAGCAGCCTCTGGAGTGTGAGGCTCCGTGTCATGTTTATTAGTGACCATAACTGCCTGAAGCGTAGCCTTCTCCTGCCGAGCAGTCACACTCTCCTCTGCCATTGCACTCCGCTGAGCCCAGCGTTTCTTGGGAGTGATGTATCCACTCTCAGAACCACTGCCACCACTGTCTGGTCCAGGCATGCTGCGGTAGCCGTTAGCATACAGGTCAGGTTTGAGGAGCACAACGCCATTTGTTAAAGCAATGGACTCGCTCTTGCCATCACGTGTTTTCAACTCTGAAGGCGTGTCATTTTTGCAATTCATACTGTTCTTAAAATGGTTATTGCTACTGGCTTTTGTGTGAGTGGCGAGGAGCTTCCAGGGAGGTTTGGGATTCAAGTTGTTTGCTGCTTGAGTAATGAAGGGCATCCACAGGAACAGAAGGGGTGTTCTCTCTCCACTGGGCTTCCATTTATTTTTCCATTACCTGATGACATGACAAGAAAATACACAATAACAATCAAATATACTGTACTTGCATAGAGTAGACCTACATTTGTTAAACTATCTTCACCCAAAAGAATACGCCTGTTTTGTCTATGTCCATAACAATACAGGCTATCCAATGAAGTCGTAGGGGTAAACTGATGCCACATTTCCTACAGACAATTCAAAATCTGATATTGAAAGTGTTAATGAATGAGTATTTTTAAATTTATTTTAAACATGAATACATTTGAAAGAAAGTCAATCCCGCTCACATGACTTGATACATGTCATTGCCAATACTAGCCAGCAGATCTGATCTTGCTTACAATGGCACTAGGGTCAGACAGCATTCCTCTGTATATTAGGAAAAGTTACCTCAATCTAAGGATGAAAAATGCTTTGTACTCCAAAGTCCCATTATCCCAACTGCTACACCAAGAAGATTGAACAACAGCTAGTTTAGTAGCAGTCATTCAATCTTCTCGTGGAACAGTTGGGATACTGGGACAATTCTGAGTACAATGCATTCATCATCCCTGGATTGAGGTACGTTTTCTGAGCTATATCTTCAGCGGCTCCTTGGGGTCCTAATATACACAGGAATACCGTCCGACCATAGACATAGTACAGCTGTAAGCAAGTGGGTCGGATCTACTGGCTGTGCCAATGATGCCAGAGAAGATCAAGTGACAAGAGCAACAGGCCCCAAAATAACGATAGCTATTAGCTAGCTGCGATAGAATTGAAAAACAGCTGATCAAACACATTTACCATTGATGCCAACACTCAGACCATAACTCTTACAATTACATAAACGTAGGAAAAAAAGTTGCTGTTTACCGTAGCAAGCTAATGATAATAGCCAATGTTACTTAATTAGCTAATGTTAACGGAACATTCCAGAGAAGCCGGTTCGTGTTGCAATGACGTTAGATAACGCATTATCTACATTCGCAAAGGCTAACATTAGCAAAAGTGACACTCAGCTGACTAACGTTAGTATCAGGTAATTACATCGGATTTGTTCGCTGGCACATTTCTTAAATCATTTCTGGCTTACAATGCTGCCAACTAACGTTAGCTAGTTAACTACGTTAGCTGTCCGGTTATTAGACGGTGCACAAGGTCAATGTCCAGCGAACTGTCGTTAGCTAGCCAACGTTCACTAATTTAGTTAACCGTACCAATCTAGATAACTAACTAAACACTCACTAACAACGATCTCTAAAAAAAACGAATTAGCCAACGGGCTAGCTCATGTTTTATATAATAGCTAGCTGTGTAGTTAGCTAGCTGCAAGCTGGCTAGTGACGGCTCAAAAGTTTGTTGCTACAGTACTGTAGTAGATTATGGAGGGACATTCGGACCCGTTTACTCCGTCTGCGCTTCCTCGTACTGGTGCTGTTGATCATTTTCTACCCATGCGTTCGGTGGACCGGGGTGACTCTCGTCTACATGCTTCAAACATCCCTCAGATAACCATCCATCGGTCCGGTCCTCCATTGAAGTGCAAATTAAATGCAAATCCACGAAGGCTGCTTCCCCTGTTAAACTAGCTAGCTAGCCAGTAGCATAGCCAAAACATTCCCAATCAACGCCCATGACTTCATTTCTAGGCTACGTTTGGGCGTGTACAAGAGGATCATTTGTATCAAGTCGGTGACCTTTCAGTGTGTTGCATTATGGGGTTTAACAATTGTCCGGCTTGCGCATAAATTTGTAATTTGTAATTCTACAGCCATTGCCTGCATTGTGGGAGGCTCCATTGCCATTCAATCATTAGGATGTTTTTGTTTGACCGACGCGAACGTGACTGAAACAGGAACCAACTTTGCTGCGATTCATGTATACAGTGGACACGGACAAATGCATGTAATAGTTGATGCTCTCTCAATCACTCATTGATTGTACAATGTACACAAGTGTGACTTCAGTAGGTATAATTTCAGTTTGTGAGTGTGTGATATTGGGGTTGGAACCATTATTTCGACATTATAAAGAACAACAAGATATATTATAAATATATCAAATTTCAGCCAGACCGCCCAGCAAATCCGAGCCACCTACACACCCGACCCCCACCAGTTTAGTCAAGAACTGAACTTTCTCACAACACAAGTTCCTTCCCAAGGTATGGGAAACAAAAGTTTAATGAAAACACACAGAAATAGTACACCCTCCATATAATTCATATCATATGACCAATAGTACTGTAGAGATATGTTTACTTGTACACAGTATAGCTGGGTCACCCTGCCCTGCCCCTAGTGGTCCATGGCCCTGTAGTGCCCCAACCCAAACACACCCCACTCAGCTTTAGGATCTTGGTGAAACATTCATTATTGGTTTCAGGTGTGTTAGGCCAAGGCCAGAGTGACCACACAGGACAGCAGACCCCCAGGACCAGGACTGAGCAGCCCAGCGGCTAGGGATTGCCTAAATAGGTACACTACTGTTAAAAAGTTTGGGGTCACTTAGAAATGTCCTTGTTTATGAAAGAAAATTATTTGTTTGTCCATTAAAATAACATACATTTGATCAGAAATACAGTTTAGACATTGTTAATGTTGTAATTGGCTATTGTAGCTGAAAACGGCAGATTTTTTATGGAATATCTACATAGGCGTACAGAGGCCCATAATCAGCAACCATCACTCTTGTGTTCCAATGGCACGTTGTGTTAGCTAATCCAAGTTTATCATTTTAAAAGGCTAATTGATCATTAGAAAACCCTTTTGTTAGCACAGCTGACAACTGTGGTGCTGATTAAAGAAGCAATACAACTGGCCTCCTTTAGACTAGTTGAGTATCTGGAGCATCAGCATTTGTGGGTTCGATTACAGGCTCAAAATGGCCCGAAACAAAGACCTTTCTTCTTCACAGAACAGCACAAACGGGCTCTAAACAGAATAGAAAGAGGAGTGGCCCCGGTGCACAACTGAGCAAGAGGACAAGTACATTAGAGTGTCTAGCTTGAGAAACAGACACCTCACAAGTCCTCAACTGGCAGCGTCATGAAATAGTACCCGCACAACACCAGTCTCAACATCAACAGTGAAGAGGTGACTCCGGGATGCTGGCCTTCTAGGCAGAGTTGCAAAGAAAAAGCCATATCTCAGACTGGCCAATAAAAATAAAAGATTAAGATGGGCAAAAGAACACAGACACTGGACAGAAGAAGATAGGGACAAAAGTGTTATGGACAGACAAATCTAAGTTTGAGGTATTTGGATCACAAAGAACATTCGTGAGAGGCAGAAAAAAATTGAAAGATGCTGGAGGAGTGCATAACGCCATCTGTCAACCATGGTGGAGGCAATATTTTTATTTATTTTATTTTTATTTCACCTTTATTTAACCAGGTAGGCAAGTTGAGAACAAGGTGTCATTTACAATTGCGACCTGGCCAAGATAAAGCAAAACAGTTCGACACATACAATGACACAGAGTTACACATGGAGTAAAACAAACATACAGTCAATAATACAGTATAAACAAGTCTATATACGATGTGAGCAAATGAGGTGAGATAAGGGAGGTAAAGGCAAAAAAAGGCCATGGTGGCAAAGTAAATACAATATAGCAAGTAAAACACTGGAATGGTAGATTTGCAGTGGAAGAATGTGCAAAGTAGATATAAAAATAATGGGGTGCAAAGAAGCAAAATAAATCAAATAAATACAGTAGGGGAAGAGGTAGTTGTTTGGGCTAAATTATAGGTGGGCTATGTACAGGTGCAGTAATCTGTGAGCTGCTCTGACAGTTGGTGCTTAAAGCTAGTGAGGGAGATAAGTGTTTCCAGTTTCAGAGATTGTTGTAGTTCGTTCCAGTCATTGGCAGCAGAGAACTGGAAGGAGAGGCGGCCAAAGAAAGAATTGGTTTTGGGGGTGACCAGAGAGATATACCTGCTAGAGCGCGTGCTACAGGTGGGTGATGCTATGGTGACCAGCGAGCTGAGATAAGGGGGGACTTTACCTAGCACGGTCTTGTAGATGACATGGAGCCAGTGGGTTTGGCGACGGGTATGAAGCGAGGGCTAGCCAACGAGAGCGTACAGGTCGCAATGGTGGGTAGTATATGGGGCTTTGGTGACAAAACGGATTGCACTGTGATAGACTGCATCCAATTTGTTGAGTAGGGTATTGGAGGCTATTTTGTAAATGACATCGCCGAAGTCGAGGATTGGTAGGATGGTCATTTTTACAAGGGTATGTTTGGCAGCATGAGTGAAGGATGCTTTGTTGCGAAATAGGAAGCCAATTCTAGATTTAACTTTGGATTGGAGATGTTTGGTGTGGGACTGGAAGGAGAGTTTACAGTCTAACCAGACACCTAAGTATTTGTAGTTTTCCACATATTGTAAGTCAGAACCGTCCAGAGTAGTGATGTTGGACGGGCGGACAGGTGCAGGCAGCGATCGGTTGAAGAGCATGCATTTAGTTTTACTTGTATTTAAGAGCAATTGGAGGCCACGGAAGGAGAGTTGTAATGGCATTGAAGCTTGCCTGGAGGGTTGTTAACACAGTGTCCATAGAAGGGCCAGAAGTATACAGAATGGTGTCGTCTGCGTAGAGGTGGATCAGAGAATTCACCAGCAGCAAGAGCGACATCATTGATGTAAACAGAGAAGAGATTCGGTCCAAGAATTGAACTCTGTGGCACCCCCATAGAGACTGCCAGAGGTCCGGACAGCAGACCCTCCGATTTGACACACTGAACTCTATCAGAGAAGTAGTTGGTGAACCAGGCGAGGCAATCATTTGAGAAACCAAGAAACCAATATGATGGTCTGGGGGTGCTTTGGTAGTTGTAAAGTGGGAGATTTGTGAAGGGTAAAAGGGATCTTGAAGAAGGAAGGCTATCACGCCATTTTGCAATGCCATGCCATACCTTGTGGACGGCGCTTAATTGGAGCCAATTTCCTCCTACAACAGGACAATGACCCAAAGCACAGCTCCAAACTATGCAAGAACTATTTAGGGAAGAATTCTGGTATTCTGTTTATAATGGAGTGGCCAGCACAGTCACCCTATTGAGCTGTTGTGGGTGCAGCTTGACTGTATGGTACATAAGAAGTGCCCATTAAGCCAATTCAACTTGTGGGAGGTGCTTCAGGAAGCATGGGGTGAAATCTCTTCAGATTACCTCAACAAATTGACAACTAGAATGCCAAAGGTCTGCAAGGCTGCAATTGCTGCAAATGGAGGATTCTTTGACGAAAGAAAAGTGTGAAGGACACAATTACTATTTAAATGTAAAATAATGATTTATAACCTTGTCAATGTCTTGACTATATTTCCTACTTATTTTGCAACTCATTTCATGTATGTTTTCATGGAAAACAAGGACATTTCTAAATTACCCCAAACATTTGAACGGTAGTGTATCTCCCTTGATCTCCTCTGACCTGGGAAATTTCAATACAGACTCCTTTTCTCGTACTATATTCCATATAAGGCATCCAGACCTTATAAAAGTTGCACAGTATACCCTTAATCTTAAAACAAATCTAGTGATAATGTACATAGCTTGACATGTATTACATACAGTGCCTTGCGAAAGTATTCGGCCCCCTTGAACTTTGCGACCTTTTGCCACATTTCACGCTTCAAACATAAAGATATAAAACTGTATTTTTTTGTGAAGAATCAACAACAAGTGGGACACAATCATGAAGTGGAACGACATTTATTGGATATTTCAAACTTTTTTAACAAATCAAAAACTGAAAAATTGGGCGTGCAAAATTATTCAGCCCCTTTACTTTCAGTGCAGCAAACTCTCTCCAGAAGTTCAGTGAGGATCTCTGAATGATCCAATGTTGACCTAAATGACTAATGATGATAAATACAATCCACCTGTGTGTAATCAAGTCTCCGTATAAATGCACCTGCACTGTGATAGTCTCAGAGGTCCGTTAAAAGCGCAGAGAGCATCATGAAGAACAAGGAACACACCAGGCAGGTCCGAGATACTGTTGTGAAGAAGTTTAAAGCCGGATTTGGATACAAAAAGATTTCCCAAGCTTTAAACATCCCAAGGAGCACTGTGCAAGTGATAATATTGAAATGGAAGGAGTATCAGACCACTGCAAATCTACCAAGACCTGGCCGTCCCTCTAAACTTTCAGCTCATACAAGGAGAAGACTGATCAGAGATGCAGCCAAGAGGCCCATGATCACTCTGGATGAACTGCAGAGATCTACAGCTGAGGTGGGAGACTCTGTCCATAGGACAACAATCAGTCGTATATTGCACAAATCTGGCCTTTATGGAAGAGTGGCAAGAAGAAAGCCATTTCTTAAAGATATCCATAAAAAGTGTTGTTTAAAGTTTGCCACAAGCCACCTGGGAGACACACCAAACATGTGGAAGAAGGTGCTCTGGTCATATGAAACCAAAATTGAACTTTTTGGCAACAATGCAAAAAGTTATGTTTGGTGTAAAAGCAACACAGCTCATTACCCTGAACACACCATCCCCACTGTCAAACATGGTGGTGGCAGCATCATGGTTTGGGCCTGCTGTTCTTCAGCAGGGACAGGGAAGATGGTTAAAATTGATGGGAAGATGGATGGAGCCAAATACAGGACCATTCTGGAAGAAAACCTGATGGAGTCTGCAAAAGACCTGAGACTGGGACGGAGATTTGTCTTCCAACAAGACAATGATCCAAAACATAAAGCAAAATCTACAATGGAATGGTTAAAAAATAAACATATCCAGGTGTTAGAATGGCCAAGTCAAAGTCCAGACCTGAATCCAATCGAGAATCTGTGGAAAGAACTGAAAACTGCTGTTCACAAATGCTCTCCATCCAACCTCACTGAGCTCGAGCTGTTTTGCAAGGAGGAATGGGAAAAAATTTCAGTCTCTCGATGTGCAAAACTGATAGAGACATACCCCAAGCGACTTACAGCTGTAATCGCAGCAAAAGGTGGCGCTACAAAGTATTAACTTAAGGGGGCTGAATAATAAAAAAATTAATAATAATTTTTGATTTGTTAAAAAAGTTTGAAATATCCAATAAATGTCGTTCCACTTCATGATTGTGTCCCACTTGTTGTTGATTCTTCACAAAAAAATAAAGTTTTATATCTTTATGTTTGAAGCCTGAAATGTGGCAAAAGGTCGCAAAGTTCAAGGGGGCCGAATACTTTCGCAAGGCACTGTACATTGTGGGAGGATAACCAATGAATGGCAATGCATTTATCAGCCACTATAAATGCTAAGTTACACAGTTTCTTCTGATAACAGTCTCTAGTATCAACATTTCCAAACAAGCAAAAACAGGGAGAAGAGAGAATATTTAGACATGCTGAGATAAAAGAACTTACTCTTTGCCAGAATTCAGCCCGCCTTCACAAGACCACAACATATGCAAATATGTCCCCTTTTGTGCTTTACACCTCCAGCAGAATAATACAATTTCTGAGTGAATGATATTCAGTTTCACTGGAATATAAACTCAGCAAAAAAAGAAACGTCCTCTCACTGTCAACTTCGTTTATTTTCAGTAAACTTAACATGTGTAAATATTTGTATGAACATAACAAGATTCAACAACTGAGACATAAACTGAACAAGTTCCACAGACATGTGACTAACATAACTGGAATAATGTGTCCCTGAACAAAGGGGGGGGGGTCCAAATCAAAAGTAAAGGTCAGTATCTGGTGTGGCCACCAGCTGCATTAAGTACTGCAGTGCATCTCCTCCTCATGGACTGCACCAGATATGCCAGTTCTTGCTGGGAGATGTTACCCCACTCTTCCACCAAGGCACCTGCAAGTTCCCGGACATTTCTGGGGGGAATGGCCGTAGCCTTCACCCTCCGATCCAACAGGTCCCAGACATGCTCAATGGGATTGAGATCCGGGTTCTTTGCTGGCCATGGCAGAACACTGGCATTCCTGTCTTGCAGGAAATCACAAACCGAATGAGCAGTATGGCTGGTGGCATTGTCATGCTGGAGGGTCATGTCAGGATGAGCCTGTAGGAAGGGTACCACATGAGGGAGGAGGATGTCTTCCCTGTAACGCACAGCGTTGAGCTTGCCTGCAATGACAACAAGCTCAGTCCGATGATGCTGTGACACACCGCCCCAGACCATGACGGACCCTCCACCTCCAAATCGATCCCGCTCCAGCCTCGGTGTAACGCTCATTCCTTCGACGATAAACGCGAATCCGACCATCACCCCTGATGAGACAAGACCGAGACATCGTCAAAGAAGAGCACTTTTTGCCAGTCCTGTCTGGTCCAGTGATGGTGGGTTTGTGCCCATAGGCGACGTTGTTGCCGGTGATCTCTGGTGAGGACCTGCCTTACAACAGGCATACAAGCCCTCAGTCCAGCCTCTCTCAGCCTATTGCGGACAGTCTGAGCACTGATGGAGGGATTGTGTGTTCCTGGTGTAACTTGGGCAGTTGTTGTTGCCATCCTGTGCCTGTCCTGCAGGTGTGATGTTCGGATGTACCGATCCTGTGCAGGTGTTGTTACACGTGGTCTGCCACTGCGAGGACAATCAGCTGTCCGTCTTGTCTTCCTGTAGCGCTATCTTAGGTGTCTCACAGCACAGACCTTGCAATTTATTGCCCTTACCACATCTGCAGTCCTCTTGGCTCCTTGCAGAATGCATAAGGTACGTTCATGCAGATTTCTTATGGTGTTTTTCAGAGTCAGTAGAAAGGCCTCTTTAGTGTCCTAAATTTTCATAACTGTGTCCTTAATTGCCTACCGTCTGTAAGCTGTTAGTGTCTTAATGACCGTTCCACTGGTGCAGGTTCATTCATTGTGTTTAAACCCTTTACAATGATGATCTGTGAAGTTATTTAGATTTTTACGAATGATCTTTAAACGACAGAGTCCTGAAAGAGGGACGTTTCTTTTTTTGCTAAGTTAAGTATGTTCTATGGATGGTCTTAAACTGCAGTTATTTATGTGTGAGATTATATGAACATGACTGAGCATTCTAACATATCTGTATCCATTGATTATCATCAATAGCGTAAATCGACTTTGGAGTTTTGTCAGACTGTCTTAAAATAGCATCTGGCTTGTCCAGTGTTTACTGGACAAAGGGAATAGAGTGTTGTATCTGCAAAAAATCACCTCACCTCTGTTACAGACTGGTCTTGCCTGACCCTGCTGAGACCCTTGTCACTATCTGATCCTCCTAAAATTAGGCATGACAAAGAATAACCTTGGTGTACATTTATACATTATCCAATAATAGAATCAATGGTTCAATAATTGAAATTACCATTATTCCCAGATCCCAAACTGTAGCTTTAAGCTTAAACTGCTGTCATGTAGCTGCGGTAGGTCTACCCATCAATTCAAGATGGAGCTTTGTACCATTCACAAATATACTGAACACTTCACCTGAGCTCCGTAGACTGGTCTTCCCTGGCTGTCTGACCGTGCTGGGAATCTTTCCACTCCTAAATGGTAGGCTATAAGAAGTCTCTCCAGCTCTGCTCTCTTCAAACTACATCTAGCATATTGGCTGATATAGCCCAGTAATACAATGTAAGGGCCATGTGAGAATCTCCGGTAAGTTGACCTATTTCTTAAGTTATTTTTGCACATTTGATATTGCCTATAGGGTGCATAATTGCTGGGACATGGCTGCCAAGTGAGCTGCGTAACATACGCCCTGTACCGCCCCAACCCAAACACACCCCACTCAGCTTTAGGATCTTAGGGTACAATGGGGTACTGTGGTGTCAACAGCACCCCCTATATTTAAGGACAGGTATTTACCTTAGTCCACTAGCTCCATTCACTTCACCAGAGAGGAAGAGGCCACAGAATTTGTAAACCATCTTTGAGTTTATTGGTGAAAAAAAAAACATATGCCTAGACAGTGAACAGGTTACCAATCGGCTCTCTTACAATAGCAATTGACATCTTTCCCATCCAATCAAATTATTGAAAACTCAAATAGGCCTACTGTGGGAAGAGAAATCTTTGCTATAGTGGGCTACATGTATGATTCAGATGATGAGCAGAAAGCATAGAGTTACAGGACTCATCTTTGTATCTGTGCCTTTATGGTGACAGCATTGGTAGCGCCATTGAGGTTATCTCCATTTTATTGTAGTCAAATTAAATGATTTCATCCATCCTCTTCAACTACACAAGTCTAATGCCGCCACTGGTGTTTGCTATGTGTTGTTTTTGTCCCAGGGACCTCATTCAGAACAAATAAAGTACTATAGATACTGGTAGGTACTTTAGAGCTACCTAAATGTTGTCCCAGTAGGCATCTAATGGATCTATGGCATCACTGGCGTGCCATCCATCCCACTTCAGACACAAATGTAGTGAATTCGGACTCAAACTCGGGTCCCTGCTACTGTCCTCTCCACGAAGTTGCTAGGTGTTTCTTGTGTCGCTAATGCTAACACATGGAGCAATGCCACCTGGCACAAATTTGCCATAGTTTCCGAGCTTCGATCTGACAAGTCTTTCCAGGATACACTTTTGACGGCCTCAGACACTATCCCACTTCTCACCTCAGTATTGAGAAGAGTGGAGGAGAGCAAATGTGGTAAGTGGATTCTCTGGATATTACGTACCCAGGATAATGTAATAGATCTAACCTACCGGTAGGTGGGGGAAAAGTCACTGAAACAACAGAATAGTGTAAAGCTGCCACCATCTTTCAAAAACAGGGAGCTATAGTAAAGATTTGTATAACTTAACCAAGGTAGACCACAGACTGTCATTTCAAATAGGAACAAATGAGTCATAGTGGGCAGAACAAGCAAGGAGTTGGGCAGAGGCAAGCAGGAGCCAGCAATGTCCTATTGGCACGGTCTAGCATGCATTTGCATATTTCCGTTAAGGAACGCCTCCTCTGTGAAGTGCGCGTGTGCAATAACTCAATTCGCCTTTGCACTCCTAAACAATGCAATTTTCTGAAACTTTGGCAAAGGGTAAAGTCTACAAAACTTAGTCCACTCTGTTTCTAACATATTGCAGTTTTTGGAGAAGAAAACAATATTGAGATCAAATGTTTAAGTGATGGGAAAATTAGCAGAATGTCAGCCAAAATCCATCTCGTAGATCCACTCCCAGCCACTGGGCTTCCTCCTGGAGACACCAAGTGAATGCTTTACATTTATACATACGGTGAAATATCTGTCTCATTGTTTTATCTGTGGTTATAGGGTGACAAGAAATTGGGAGATGAACCTATACACTACCCATAGCTCAACATGATTTATCTGGATTTACAAATGGAGACCGTCTGAAACCAGGGAATGGACTGGCAAGCTGTTCCATGATGAAGGGGCTCTGCACAGGAAAAGGCCATGCCCTCAGCTGTGCTTTAAGATATTCTCGAGGTGACTTAGGTCAAAGTCTAGTGATTAAATCGAGCATGTTGGTTTATATTGTGTGAGCATGTCCTTGAGTAAGTGGGAGCATATAAATGTAGGCTATCCAACTTGCACATCCCACTTTTATCATAATTACTAAAGACCGATGTTTTAGAATGCTCTCAATGTTGTTATGTTAGTTATTATTATATCCACAAATAAAATATTTTGCATAAGTCTGAGACAATTAACTCACACTGTGTGTATGTGTGTGTTTGTGTGTATGTGTGTGCTTGTGCTTGTGCTTGTTGATGTCAATATAAAATAATGTCTGTGGGTGATTTGTTAGTCAAATGAGTTTGGTGATAATATGCAAACCATTCATGCCCATAATCTGCATTTTATATGTACATTTTTTAAAGTTTAATTTTGCAAGAAATTCTATCCTTCTTTTTCTCACAGGAGTCTGTTTTAAAACATTTTAATTCACCCGTACCTTTTAAATACATGCAAAATGTGAATTCTCTCTGAATTCAACACTCACACAAATTGTTGTTAAGACTGTCCCTTTAAGCCTCCCCGAGTGGTGCAGCGGTCTAAGGCACTGCATCGCAGTTCGAAGCCAGGCTGTATCACAGCTAGCCGTGACCGGGAGACCCATGAGGCAGCGCGCAATTGTCCATGTTAGCTGGATGGTGTTTCCTCCGACACGTTAGTGCGGCTGCCTTCCGTGTTAAGCGAGCAGTGTGTCAAGAAGCAGTGCGGCGTGGCAGGGTTGTGTCTCGGAGGACGCATGGCTCTTGACCTTCGCCTCTCCCGAGTCCATAGGGGAGTTGCAGCGATGGGACAAGACTGTAACTACCAATTGGGGAGAAAAAGGGAGAAAAGTTTTAAATTCAATTTTAAAAAATGACTGTCCCTTTAAAATCTCTTGATTCTAGCCATCCCGGATCCGGGATCGTGAATACAGCCTCAAGCTCATTACCATAACGCATAGTTAACTATTCATGAAAATCGCAAATTAAATGAAATAAATATATTTGCTCTCAAGCTTAGCCTTTTGTTAACAACACTGTCATCTCAGATTTTCAAAATATGCTTTTGAACCATAGCTAAACAAGCATTTGTGTAAGAGTATTGATAGCCTAGCATAGCATTTAGCCTAGCATTCAGCATGCAACATTTTCACAAAAACAAGAAAAGCATTCAAATAAAATAATTTACCTTTGAATAACTTCAGATGTTTTCAATGAGGAGACTCTCAGTTAGATAGCAAATGTTCAGTTTTTACAAAAAGATTATTTGTGTAGACAAATCGCTTCGTTTTCTTCATCACGTTTGGGTAAGAAAAAACCCGAAAATTAAGTCATTAAAACGCAAACTTTTTTCCAAATGAACTCCATAATATCGACAGAAACATGGCAAACGTTGTTTAGAATCAATCCTCGAGGTGTTTTTCACATATCTATTCGATGATAAGTCATTCGTGGCAGTTTAATTTCTCCTCTGAAGAAATGGAACGCGCATGGACCTGGAGATTACGCAATAATTTCGACGCAGGACACCGGGCGGACACCTGGTAAATGTAGTCTCTTATAGTCAATCTTCCAATGATATGCCTACAAATACGTCACAATGCTGCAGACACCTTGGGGAAACGACAGAAAGGGCAGGCTCATTCCTGGCGCATTCACAGCCATATAAGGAGACATTGGAACACAGCGCCTTCAGAATCTGGGGCATTTCCTGTATGAAATTTCATCTTGGTTTCGCCTGTAGCATTAGTTCTGGGACACTCACAGATAATATCTTTGCAGTTTTGGAAACGTCAGAGTTTTTTCTTTCCAAAGCTGTCAATTACATGCATAGTCGAGCATCTTTTCGTGATAAAAATATCTTGTTTAAAACGGGGACGTTTTTTATCCAAAAATTAAAAGAGCGCCCCCTATCTCGAAGAAGTTTTAAAGGCCCTAAGCTGATGATACAGTTCTTATTGTAAATACTAATCTTTACTTTATGTACATTGCATAAATTATGGATGTTTTTTTTCATATTCATTTAGGAAGCTCAAGCTATCTACTGTGATCTATCGTGGCCTCAAAATTTCTGCATCTCAAAAGAATATAGCATGCCATCCCACTATAAAACATTCAGTGGCCAATGCTTGTGCTCATGCTACTACTCCACCCATCAGGAGAGAGTGCTCTGAAATACATTAGTGATGAATGGATCAATGTCCCAAACTCCCAGAACTCGCAACCAATATACTCTTCTCTTCTGAGAACCTTTATATGATGAAGTTTAGAGCAGTATAGATATGGACTGGAGACAGACGTCAGCAAAGCTTGTCCACATACAGTTTATAGAGTCACACTTCAGCAAAGCTTGTCCACATACAGATATAGAGTCACACTTCAGCAAAGCTTATCCACATACAGATATAGTCACACTTCAGCAAAGCTTGTCCACATACAGATATAGAGTCACACTTCAGCAAAGCTTGTCCACATACCGATATGGAGTCACACCTCAGCAAAGCTTGTCCACATACCGATATGGAGTCACACCTCAGCAAAGCTTGTCCACATACCGATATGGAGTCACACCTCAGCAAAGCTTGTCCACATACAGATATGGAGTCACACTTCAGCTAAGCTTGTCCACATACAGTTTATAGAGTCACACTTCAGCAAAGCTTGTCCACATACAGATATGGAGTCACACCTCAGCAAAGCTTGTCCACATTCAGATATGGAGTCACACCTAAGCAAAGCTTGTCCACATACAGATATGGAGTCACACCTCAGCAAAGCTTGTCCACATACAGATATGGAGTCACACCTCAGCAATGCTTGTCCACATACAGATATGGAGTCACACTTCAGCAAAGGTCATCCACGTACACATACTGTATGGAGTCACACCTAAGCAAATATTTTCCACATACAGCCTGCTCTTAATGAGCATCCACCATTTCCCCACTTCCCATAAAAATGTACTTTCAGTGTGGCATCGTGAATAACTCGGCCGATAAATGAAATGGGCTACGGGAGCTACTGATTTTCCAGTGTGATAGAAATTGTCATAATTTGGCCGGGTTTTACATCTCATTTCCTCTCCTGTGAAGTCTCTTAAGAAAGCGAGTTCCTAAAAACAGACTCGGACGGAAATGACCTGCTGCTTTAAATAGACCTGTCTTCCACAGAGAGAGACACAGAGAAGACAGGGGAACAGTGAAACTCTCCCATTGTAGCTACCTCATTAACTCTGAAGGTAATGTTGGCACTAGTCTTCATGGCAATGCACATATTTTACTTTGTAGTATATAGAATTTTATAATGTTATATCTTGTTTATTGATATACACGTGTGGGATCGGCAGGTAGCCTAGCGGTTAATAAGAGCTTTGGCCCAGGAACCGAAAGGTTTCTGGTTCGAACCCCCGGGCCGACTAGGTGAAAAATCTAAATGGATCTTAATTTTACCAGTTTCATTGCAGGAGTAAAACAAAAGAAGGTGATAAATAAAAGAAGGTGATAATTTCTGATGGGAAATTCATTTTGATAGGCTACAAGAAGCTATAGTTTGGGTGTAAGCTACGGATGCATTTCGGATACACTTGTATGTCGTAGTAGAGACCAATATATATCTTGTGTTATTAAGCTATATAAAACAACATTTCAGATACATTTTTGTACATTTGATTGTTGCAGTTGTAGGACCTACAGTAATAGGACATTTATTCTGTATGGTGCTTTAGCATTTGAGCAAGTGAGAGAATTTATGTAAGTCACAAGGCAATTTTTTTCAGCAACAACAGAGTGATCAAATTAAGATACAGCATCTGTACAGTGCCTTTTTAAAAAGTAGAGTACATCACCACTTTTCACAATTGTAACATTTTGGCAGAGCTGTGTGTGGTAAGTCTAAATGAGAGCGGCATTACCTAATGCCCCAAATCAACAGTAATATAACTGAAAGTTGATTTTTTATTTTTATTTTTTGGACTGGTCAACAATGAGGTGTATTTGTGTCTCCTTTCGCCATCTTCCCCAATATTAAATTTTTATCATGATGTGCGTGCTGCTTATCTGTTTTCTGCTCCAATTACAAACTATGGTAGCCTCCTCTCTGCCAGGCACATTCCCCTCAGCATTCCTGTGCTGTGACCCCCTCCCCTCTTGTCCTGTGCCTCCAGCAGCACTGTCCGCCCATGTTGCAAACTAATTGGGTGATTGCTCCCCATTAGAGTCGCCATAGCTGGGTCACTCTGCTGTGCTGTAGAGGACAGAGGACATCCCCACAGTAAAAATATAGCTGGAGCCAGATTTTCAATGATTATGTAATACCTTTCTCATTCAATTGAGATCTGTCCAGACTTTTGTGAGGTGAGAATTAGAAGATCAAATAATGTATGACATAGAGGCCCTGTATTGATGTGGGAGATACTTAACTCCTGGCCTTCATTTAGCAATAGGCCTAATGACACTTTAGCCATGTAAACAAACTGAAATCTTGAGTTGCTAACTTTCCGGGTTGCTACTTTCTCGGTTTTAGATTATTTTCCCGGTGTCCATAAAAGAGAGACACAGAGAGAGACTATAGTAAACCGACACAGAGAGAGACTATAGTAAACATACTCCCCAGACACAGAGAGAGACTATAGTAAACCAACACAGAGAGAGACTATAGTAAACATACTCCCCAGACACAGAGAGAGAGAGAGAGACTATAGTAAACATACTCCCCAGACACAGAGAGAGACTATAGTAAACCGACACAGAGAGAGACTATAGTAAACATACTCCCCAGACACAGAGAGAGAGAGAGAGAGACTATAGTAAACATACTCCCCAGACACAGAGAGAGACTATAGTAAACCGACACAGAGAGACTATAGTAAACATACTCCCCAGACACAGAGAAAGACTATAGTATACATACTCCCCAGACACAGAGCGAGAGAGAGACTAGAGTAAACCGACACAGAGAGAGACTATAGTAAACATACTCCCCAGACACAGAGAGAGCGAGAGAGAGAGACTATAGTAAACATACTCCCCAGACACAGAGCGAGAGAGAGACTATAGTAAACCGACACAGAGAGAGACTATAGTAAACATACTCCCCAGACACAGAGAGGAGAGAGACTATAGTAAACATACTCCCCAGACACAGAGCGAGAGAGAGACTATAGTAAACCGACACAGAGAGAGACTATAGTAAACATACTCCCCAGACACAGAGCGAGAGAGAGACTATAGTAAACCGACACAGAGAGAGACTATGGTAAATATACTCCCCAGACACAGAGAGGAGAGAGACTATAGTAGCCTTCTCCCCAGACACTAATTAGTGGCAATATTTAATGAGATATGTTTGACATATTTACTTGGACTGCAGGTGTCTATGGCTGCCCACCTGCACTTGTCAGACCATGATGTTCACAATCTCTCAAAGCAATGTACCTGGATCTTTCTGCAGGGATGTGATAGTTACACCACCTCAGAGAGGGGCAACAAAAATGACATTTTATTTGTTGTTATGCTATTGTCTTTTAGGAATGATTATGATAGAACTAACACTGCATTAAGGTACCGTTTTTGATGGGCGTGTAAAAGGGTTTTCAACCTATAAAATGTTTTTAGAAAGTTAATTATTTGCCTAGTTCGTTTATAAATCATTAATAGCCTGAACAGGCAGTCGATAACGCATTTGCTAAAGTTGTGTGATCGTGATTTTGATGGGTAACACTGTTACCAAGTGTCTATAATAACAACATGTAGGCTATACAATAAATCAATATTTTTCGGCATGTGTATAGATAGCATATAGGCTAGGCTACTGAATGCAATTTTCAAAACCCTTGCAATATATGAAGAGACGTAAGCAGTTACTGGTTACATCTTATGTCTATCACTGTGCGTAAAAGATAACGTTCTTGTTGAGCGGATAATGATTGGGTCGCGCTCCTCGTGTAATTTGTACGAGCAACTGGAGCCCGTGTTCTCCATTCGGGTTCAACTGTTCTATTCATATTTCACTGCGACCTACAAGTCTAGGTCTCCACAATGGCGGTAGTTTCAAGTGTCCACAGGCCTTGACTTTTGTGGTAAATCCTCGGTTGCTATCTGGATGCAACTGATTGGCTAAAAAACATAAAAAACGTCAAACTCGTCTTCTGATTGGAGCCACAGCCTTCCATCACTGAGTGGTTGGGTTCTCTGGCTGTGCATGTTTCCTAGGTCCTGACAGCACCATCCGGCTGGAGGGAGTCGACACTGGCTGCTTGTTTTCTAAATACAAGGGACTTTTGGATATTTTTTGTTTTTATTCATATTTTCCTTTAATGGATTTATGTGTGTGCTGCGTAGGGAGATAGTGTGCGGAACAAGCTGAACACACGGGATCCAATGGGGAAAATAAGTTGACTGTGCTGTCGGAAGAATTTGTTTTCCTCGTTATCCAGAAAAAAATATAGCTAATTTTATCAACATGATTCGGATTTCTGGAGTCTGGGGTTGCGGGAATTGTGACATCTGAGGGAGGACAACGGTCCGTAGCCTATTTCTACAAGACATCGTAAACGGCAACATTGTATCACATCTCGGTAGCGTTCTCGCTTTGCTTGGGTCTATTTGTTCTTGCAGTCAGTCTACTGCTACATAATATTGGAATTGTTGTTATATGCGGAACATTTGAAGTCTCCCATACTGTTCTTGCAACGCCTACTACAAGTGGCTATCAAGCAAACAACGGTAGCTCGACCTAAACCCGAATAACTTCTGCAAACTGCATGCAGCACAGGCGGTGGGAACAACGGCGGTGCTGGACCAGACAATATGGCAAACTTGAGTAATGAAAGATGAATGCTGTGCTATTTCCCATGTGATACATATCGGTTTCCCTTTTAATATCAAGAAGGGGAAATTGACCGAGTTTCGTCAGTGGAGAGGGGGACGCCACTTCCAACATGAGGGAGACCTAGGGCCGTGGATAATTTATTTATTGTGGGGGGTGCGGGTTCTTTTCTGTCGCATTTTTTATTTAAAAATGTTAACAAAATATACTTCATTTACATTTTAATTATTGCAATAGTTTAGTGGCCTATCTGCTATCGGTGCATGCGGAAGAAAATGTAATTACGAGAAGTAGGTCAGATCCGTGTAATGATAAAGCTTTCAGGGAGAGTGAGGTTGATCTCAGAATTATAGCTGACATGTTTATTTAATTCAAACCTTTTCAAGTTGGTTTTGTTGATTGTATGCATCGGGTCACAACCAATGACCAGTTAAACTCCATCTGCCCAATCCTATAGCCTGCCTTCACCTGGGATATTATTTTCGCGTAAAATAAAAGGCGCATTTTCACCTATATCCCTCCTTTCCTTTCTTTTTTATTGTTATTGAGTGAATGGCTTTGTGCGGAACAACGGCTGCCAATGCCGCAAAAATGATGGCTGCATACAACGGTGGCGCCTCGGCAGTTGCTGCCCATCACCCGCACCATCACCACCAACTACCGCATCTCCCACCTCCCCATCTCCACCACCATCACCACCCGGGCCAGCATCACTTGCAACACCCCGGCTCTGCCGCCGCTGTCCACCCTGTACAACAACACGCTTCTACAGCAGCAGCTGCAGCGGCAGCCGCGGTAATGCTGAACCCGAGCCAGCAACAACCATACTTTCCCTCGCCAGCTCCTGGACAAGCCCCCGGCCCGGCAGCGGCAGCGGCACCTGCCCAAGTTCAAGCTGCGGCTGTCAAAGCTCACCACCACCATCATCAACACTCGCACCACTTACAGCCGCAGTTGGACATAGAGCCCGACAGACCCATCGGCTATGGAGCTTTTGGGGTGGTCTGGTAAGTGTTACAAATATGTTTACCTACCTACTGGATGAATGTGTGATGCCATGCGCTCTCTCTAAGGAGGCCGTGTGCACGTGACCTGACCTTGTGTAGTAGTAGGCTGCAAAGTTAGGTATGAATCAATATGTAGGCCTATGTTGTGATTATGTCAGTAACAGTTACAGTTATTCAACATTTTGGTTCCCATTAGGTGGAATCACAGGCCAAAAATCTTCAGAAGTGAGACTGAACTCACCTCCCCTATATCCCCCTACTCAAAATCTAGGTATGTTTATGTACTGTTTAGTAGCTTATGAAGCATATCCAATTTCCAAGGTTGAGGTGAAAAAAATGTGAGTGTGAAGGTGGGGGGGTAAATAGCTTTTGATGCACAGCTCTCTGATCCAGGGACCTGTCCTGGGGGTAACATCCCCAGATTTAACCATAAGCTGTTTTTAAGACTTGGGATTAGGCTTTCATCTGTTTCTGGGCTCTCTTCAAGGGGCCAAGGCTCCCAACCTGGCCATGTTCAAGTGCCTTAGTTTTGGAAATACATTAGTTGGCCTATAGAACCACATTGCGTTCTTCACGTCTTCAAAGTACAGAGCACATGTGGATTCCGAGGGGCCTTGATGTTGCTACCAGTGCAATAACATCGTAATTACTACTACAGTATTACTGCAGCACTGTTATCACTCAGCAAGTGTCCTGTTTGTCAGTGATCAGTCATCTCATGGACCACCTCAGTCAAACTCTACCTGCCATTTTCTTTTCTCCACTCTAAAAACAACCCATTAATATACCTATACTACTCCTACTGTACATCTCAAGGGGCCATATAGGGTGATTCCACGCCAGCGGGAGCTGAATAATTTTTTTGTATCTGAGTTTTCGGGCAATTCTTACCTAGAAACTTTATTGGGAGGAAGTATGTTTGAAATGCTTTTTACATTTGTATCATCATGAAAGTGGGCATTTTAGGCCCTTTTAGACCTATACACTGAGTGTACAAAACATTATGAACTAATCTTTCCATGACATAGACTGACCAGGTGAATCCAGTTGAAAGCTATGATCCCTTACTGTTGTCACCTGTTAAATCCACTTCAATCAGCGTAGATGAAGGGGAGGAACAGGTTAAAGGATTTTTAATCCTTGAGACATGGATTGCGTGTGTGTGCCATTGAAAGGGTGAATGGGCAAGACAGAAGATTTAAGTGCCTTTGAACGGGGTATGGTAGTAGAAGCCAGGAGCACCAGTTTCTGTGTGTCAAGAACTACAACACGGCTGGGTTTTCCACACTACAGTTTCCTGTGTGTATCAAAAATGGTCCACCAGCCAAAGGACATCCAGCCAACTTGACTCAACTGTGGGAAGCATATTAGTCAACATGGGCCAGCATACCTGTGGAATGCTTTCAACACCATGTAGAGTACTTGTCCTGACTAATTGAGGCTGTTCTGAGGGCAAAGCGGGGTGCAACTCAATATTAGGAACGTGTTTTGTACACTCAGTGTACATGCCTCCTGTAAGACCTTATGATCCGTGTACCATACATGATACAGACAACATCTTGGTATCTTTATTATTCTTATAGTGTGCGCTAACATAATGGAGTATGTTTAGATTCTGAAATACACATTTTCACAGTAATTTATTCAACATTAAAACAATTAATATGAGTATCTCAAATCTACCATTTTCGAGTTTGGAACAAAATACTCTTCAAAACACATAATATTTCCAGAGTGGGCTCTGATACTTTAAATTATTTTATTGATAGAAATTGACATTATAGGTCATTAACCAATCACAGCCCTCCTTTAGGATGGAACATTCAGTAAATCACCAGCAGAGGGAGTTCCCTTTGAATCCATTTACCATTAACTGTGTTGGTGGTGCTCAATGATCAGAACTTCAGAATTAGCAAAGTCCTCTCTGGAAATGTGATGTACTTGTAGAGTATATTGTTACGAACAATATGTCTTAAAATTAACTAAACCTAAAAGGGTGGTTTTGAGATATTCATATTTTTAATGTTGAATAAATGACTGTGAAAGTGTATATTTCAGAATCTAGACATTACTCCATATGTTAAAGCACACTATAAGGAGTATAATGACACTAATATGTTGTCTGTATCATGTATGGTTCACAAATCATACGGTCTTACAGGAGGCATGTATAGGTCTAAAAAGGGCCTAAAATGGCCACTTTCATCAGGATTTTCTCAAAAATAATTTGTGATACAAATGTAATAAGCATTTCAAACATGCTTCCTCCCAATAAAGTTTCTATGTGAGAATTGCCAGAACAATCTGAGACCAAAAATATTTTCCGCTGCCATGGAATCACTCTATTAGGTACAGTTGAAGTCCGACGTTTACATACACCTTAGCCAAATACATTTAATCAGAGTAAAAATTCCCTGTCTTAGGTCAGTTAGGATCACCACTTTATTTTAAGAATGTGAAATGTCAGAATAATAGTAGAGAGTGATTTATTTCAGCTTTTATTTCTTTCATCACATTCCCAGTGGGTCAGAAGTTTACATACACTCAATTAGTATTTGGTAGCATTGCCTTTAAACTGTTTAACTTGGATCAAACGTTTCGTGTAGCCTTCCACAAGCTTCCCACAAAAAGTTCCCACATTCCTCCTGACAGAGCTGGTGTAACTGAGTCAGGTTTGTTCGGCCTCCTTTCTCGCACACACTTTTTCAGTTCTGCCCACAAATATTTCTATGGGATTGAGGTCAGGGCTTTGTGATGGCAACTCTGATACATTGACTTTGTTGTCCTTAAGCCATTTTGCCACAACTTTGGAAGTATGCTTGGGGTCATTGTCCATTAGGAAGACCCATTTGCGACCCATTTAACTTCCTGACTGATGTCTTGAGATGTTGCTTCAATATATACACATCATTTTTGTTCCTCGTGATTACATTTATTTTGTGAATTGCACCAGTCCCTCCTGCAGCAAAGCACCCCCACAACATGATGCTGCCACCCCCTGTGCTTCACGGTTGGGATGGTGTTCTTCGGCTTGCATTCCTCCCCCTTTTTCCTCCAAACATAACGATGGTCATTATGGCCAAACAGTTCTATTTTTATTTCATCAGACCAGAAAAGTACAATCTTCGTCCCATGTGCAGTTGCAAACCGTAGTCTGGCTTTTTTTATGCCGGTTTTGGAGCAGTGGCTTCTTCCTTGCTGAGCGGCCTTTCAGGTTATGTCTATATAGGACTTGTTTTACTGTGGATATAGATACTTTTGTACCTGTTTCCTCCAGCATCTTTACAAGGACCTTTGCTGTTGTTCTGGGATTGATTTGCACTTTTCACACAAGTACATTCATCTCTAGGAGACAGAACGCGTCTCCTGCCTGAGCGGTATGACGGCTGCGTGGTCCCATGGTGGTTATACTTGCGTACTATTGTTTGTACAGATGAATGTGGTACCTTCAGGCGTTTGGAAATTGCTCCCAAGGATCAACCAGACTTGTGGTCTACAATTTATTTTCTGAGGTCTTGGCTGATTGCTTGACATCATAGAAAAATCAAAAGAAAAGAGCCACTGAGTTTGAAGGTAGGCCTTGAAATACATCCACAGGTACACCTCCAATTGACTCAAATTATGTCAATTTGCCTATCAGAAGCTTCTAAGGCCATGACATAATTTTCTGGAATTTTACAAGTTGTTTAAAGGCACTGTCAACTTAGTGTATGTAAACTTCTGACCCACTGGAATTGTGATACAGTGAATTATAAGTGAAATAATCTGTACCTTAAACAATTGTTGGAAAAATTACTTGTTATGTGCAAAGTAGATGTCCTAACCGACTTGCATAAACTATAGTTTGTTAACAAGAAATTTGTGGAGTGGTTGAAAAACAAGTTTTAATGACTCCAACCTAAGTGTATGTAAATTTCCGACTTCAACTGTATTTAAGTAATATGTTGTTGGCCCCACCTAGTCTTCCAGTGGCATTAGAGAACATTCCACCCTATTGCTTACTCCCATCAGTTTCCATCAGATCTGAAAACAGTTAAGGGATAAAGGGTTATTTTGGGTCTGGGCATATACAGTATTTCTAGCTGGGCTTATGTTTGGAGTTGGAGGGTAATGAATTCTGCTTGTTATAGTCTTTCTTGCACACACCATTGGTCAGGGTCACCGTCTTCCCCCTCCAACTTTTCCTGCTCCCCCTGTTCCGTGCATCCCCAGCAACACCAGACCGCCTCTGTAATCTTAGCCTGACCTTTCCTCAAAATCACTTTCTGTTGCTCATTGTCTGATTTTAATCTGCACCACTGCTGCCCGCCTGTATATTTATAGCGCTGTACTCGCTAAAGGCACAAAGGTTTTCAGGAGCTTGCCCCTCCCTCCCAGAGACCCATCCAGCTGAGCACTCAAGGCCTCTTATTTTAAAAACAAAGTTGCACTCAGACTCAGTCCAATGTGTTTTTAATGTATTTCAGTACTAAATATTAATCTTGAAAATACAGCTTCATAATGAGGAGGGTGTTTATAAAGCTTGGTGGGAGGTTTAGTCTGATCAGGCAAACGTCAGCAATGTAAGGATTTTCTGTTGGTGTTAATCATTGGATTAATTAATCATTGGAATATCACAGTTTTCCGACCAGGTGTTCAAGGAATGGTAGTGTTTATTTTATTTATTTATTCTAAAAAGTCTCTATATATCTCTATATATGGACCCTTTCTTTCTAAAATTATCTGCTGAAATTGTTGCAACCCCTATTACTAGCCTGTTCAACCTCTCTTTCGTGTCGTCTGAATATCCCAAAGATTGGAAAGCAGCTGCGGTCATCCCCCTCTTCAAAGGGGGGGACACTCTTGACCCAAACTGCTACAGACCTATATCTATCCTACCCTGCCTTTCTAAGGTCTTCGAAAGCTAAGTCAACAAACAGATTACCGACCATTTCGAATCCCACCATACCTTCTCCGCTATGCAATCTGGTTTCAGAGCTGGTCATGGGTGCACCTCAGCCACGCTCAAGGTCCTAAACGATATCTTAACCGCCATCGATAAGAAACAATACTGTGTAGTGGTATTCATTGACCTGGCCAAGGCTTTCGACTCTGTCAATCACCACATCCTCATCGGCAGATTCGATAGCCTTGGTTTCTCAAATGATTGCCTCGCCTGGTTCACCAACTACTTCTCTGATAGAGTTCAGTGTGTCAAATCGGGGGGCCTGTTGTCCGGGCCTATGGCAGTCTCTATGGGGGTGCCACAGGGTTCAATTCTTGGACTGACTCTCTTCTCTGTATACATCAATGATGTCGCTCTTGCTGCTGGTGAGTCTCTGATCCACCTCTACGCAGACAACACCATTCTGTATACTTCTGGCCCTTCTTTGGACACTGTGTTAACAACCCTCCAGACAAGCTTCAATGCCATACAACTCTCCTTCTGTGGCCTCCAATTGCTCTTAAATACAAGTAAAACTAAATGCATGCTCTTCAACCGATCGCTGCCTGCACCTGTCCGCCCGTCCAACATCACTACTCTGGACGGTTCTGACTTAGAATATGTAGACAACTACAAATACCTAGGTGTCTGGTTAGACTGTAAACTCTCCTTCCAGACCCACATCAAACATCTCCAATCCAAAGTTAAATCTAGAATTGGCTTCCTACTTCGCAACAAAGCATCCTTCACTCATGCTGCCAAACATACCCTTGTAAAACTGACCATCCTACCGATCCTCGACTTCGGCGATGTCATTTACAAAATAGCCTCCAATACCCTACTCAATAAATTGGATGCAGTCTATCACAGTGCCATCCGTTTTGTCACCAAAGCCCCATATACTACCCATCACTGCGACCTGTACGCTCTCGTTGGCTGGCCCTCGCTTCATACTCGTCGCCAAACCCACTGGCTCCAGGTCATCTACAAGACCCTGCTAGGGAAAGTCCCCTCTTATCTCAGCTCGCTGGTCACCATAGCAGCACCCACTTGTAGCACGCGCTCCAACAGGTATATCTCTCTGGTCACCCCCAAAACCAATTCTTCCTTTGGCCGCCTCTCCTTCCAGTTCTCTGCTGCCAATGACTGGAACGAACTACAAAAATCTCTGAAACTGGAAACACTTATCTCCCTCACTAGTTTTAAGCACCAGGTGTCAGAGCAGCTCACAGATTACTGCACCTGTACATAGCCCATATATAATTTAGCCCAAACAACTACCTCTCCCCCTCCTGTATTTATTTATTTTGCTCCTTTGCACCCCATTATTTCTATCTTTACTTTGCACTTTCTTCCAATGCACATCTACCATTCCAGTGTTTTACTTGCTATATTGTATTTACTTTGCCACCATGGCCTTTTTTTGCCTTTACCTCCCTTATCTCACCTCATTTGCTCACATTGTATATAGACTTAATTTCTACTGTATTATTTACTCCATGTGTAACTCTGTGTTGTCGTATGTGTCGAACTGCTTTGCTTTATCTTGGCCAGGTCGCAATTGTAAATGAGAATTTGTTCTCAACTTGCCTACCTGGTTAAATAAAGGTGAAATAAAATGAATAAATAAATATAAACGGATTATATAGGCTACATGTGAGCAGACCAACACCAGTGCTGGCCTGGCAGGCACATGATCAGGGATATCCCGAAGCAGTGGTGGCTCCCTTCAACACCATCTAAGTTGGAGGTCTGACTCATGTTGTGGAGTTAGTTAAAGCCATAAGTAACTGCATAGCTATCCGTTCCAAACCAGAGCCAAAATACGGGGCAGGAAACCTGCAGTGGGGGGCTATTAGTTATCAGTGGACCGTCTCTCTTGGAGTGCCCTCCAGTGCAGTAAATGCATCGAAGTGCTCAGTGATGCGTGCAGTGATGCGTGCAGCTGTGAAATGTGGAGTAAATTGGCTTTGCCCTGGCATAGAGAGCTTGTGTCATGTGCTCAACTGGGTACAGCCCAGATGGAATTCGGCTTCTCAGGTTAAATTTTAATTCCTTTGGCTATCTATACGCTTAAGCCAAGGGCTCTAAAACTAGCAGCACATGGCAGTGTAGCTAATCTCCTCCTATGGGAAAAGAGGATATTTTGTCTTGCATTGAGTGTTTATCCATTGATACTCTTAGTTAGATTATTCATGTGCATTCATGCATGTTGCGACCGGACTTTTGACCGAAGAATCTTAGTTCTACAATGGTTGGGAATGATTACTTGTGGTGGGCGAGGGAGAGGTTGTTATTGTAAAGTGGGGGTGACTGGGACGACTTCACAAAGATAATAAGTCAAATCTTTATTTAGAAATGAATGACTCTAGGAAAGGGCAAACATTTTATTTGAAGAAAATATGAATTCATATCTTCGAAATAAAAATCCCAGTAGTTATCAACCACCTTTCTTTCATCCACCCTGTGTTTTCAGATCAGTGTACCAAAGGAGATTAGGATAGGAGTCTATAAAAACAACACCTGTTGAAAAGCTGGCTCCACTCTGATTATGTCTGTCTGTCTGTCTGCTCCAGGAGTGTACTGGACCCAGCTGATCTCTCTCTCTACTTCTCAACCAAACTTTACTCTAAAGTCCAACAGGTATTTGTTGTTATCAAAGCGGTTCCAAAACCAAACCATTTGCTTCTGTAACTAACACAGTTGTAAGAAGCATTAGACATGGGTAAACTGTGACATTATGAATAAAATGATGTTTTTGTGACTGTAAACGAAGGACAGTAGAGCTTGTAGAACATGTCTGTCTTCATATTTTGTGCAGGAGGTGCTGCTTATGTTAGGAATGTACTGGGTTGTTTTATTAATGGCCTCTAAAACTAGCAGCACATGGCAGTGTAGCTAATCTCCTCCTATGGGCAAAGATTATATTTTGTCTTGCATTGAGTGTTTATCCATTGATACTCTTAGTTAGATTATTCATGTAGATTATTCGTAGCACGCTCTCCAGCAGGTATATTTCACTGGTCACCCCCAAAGCCAATTCCTCCTTCGGCCGCTTTTCCTTCCAGTTCTCTGCTGCCAATGACTGGAACGAACTGCAAAAATCACTGAAGCTGGAGACTCATATCTCCCTCACTAGCTTTAAGCACCAGCTGTCAGAGCAGCTCACTGCACCTGTACATAGCCCATCTGTAAATAGCCCATCCAACTGCCTCATCACCATATTGTTATTTATTTGTATTTATTTTGCTCCTTTTCGCCCCAGTACCGCTACTTGCACACTCATCTTCTGCACATCTATCACCCCAGTGTTTAATTTGCCATACTGTAATAATTGCGCCACTATGGCCTATTTATTGCCTCACCACCCTTATCCTACCTCATTTGCACACACTGTATATATCAAATCAAATGTATTTATATAGCCCTTCTTAGATCAGCTGATATCTCAAAGTGCTGTACAGAAACCCAGCCTAAAACAACAAACAGCAAGCAATGCAGGTGTAGAAGCATGTTGGCAAGGAAAAACTCCCTACAAAGGCCAAAACCTAGGAAGAAACCTAGAGAGGAACCGGGCTATGGGTGGCCAGTCCTCTTCTGGCTGTGGTGGGTGGAGATTATAACAGAACATGGCCAAGATGTTCGTAAATGACCAGCATGGTCAAATAATAATAATCACAGTAGTTGTCGAGGGTTCGACGGGTCAGCACCTCAGGAGTAAATGTCAGTTGGCTTTTCATAGCCGATCATTGAGAGTATCTCTTCCGCTCCTGCTGTCTCTAGAGAGTTGAAAACACCGGGTCTGGGACAGGTAGCATGTCCGGTAAACAGGTCTGGGTTCCATAGCCGCAGGCAGAATAGTTGAAACTGGAGCATATATATAGACTTTCTCTATTGTATTATTGACTGTATGTTTGTTTATTCCATGTGTAACTCTGTTGTTGTTTGTGTCGCACTGCTTTCCTTTATCTTGGCCAGGTCGCAGTTGTAAATGACAACTTGTTCTCAACTAGCCTACCTGGTTAAATAAAGGTTAAATAAAAAATAAATAAATTGCAAGTGCGCACCAGCAAGAGGCCGTTGTTTGGTTAGCGATGCTTCTGTAGCGCTCAAGTCAATGCAGAGTTTGCAAAGCAAATAGCCACTGGATTGATGCAAATAATCATGATATCACTCACTTCTTTGTAGTTAACATTTAATTTAGAAGGATTTTGGGAAGACTTTCATACCAAAAGTAGGCTATCATTAGTGTAATCGCTAATGGCTACACATAGGCACAAACGCACACACACAGGGGTGTTCCTGTGCCGTTTCAGAAATTTGCTGGAAAATACAAATCACTGATGCATGTTGTTCATGTCTTAGGATTAACTTAGACAAATTAATGCATTTTCTAAGTTCAATACATTTAGTTGATTTCCTGCTCAATACCTTTTTGATATTGTTGAATTTTGTTTTAATGTCTGGATTCCGTGATTCAGTCCGCTTTCTCCGCAAGGCAGATTTTATAGGGCACTATGTTTCCAAATGCATTTGTGACACAAATCCCATCCAAGTTTTGGGACCTTTATTAGTTTCTTTAACCGATCATGTTCAAATCGTGGGATTTGTGCCACAAAAGCTAAAATGTTAGCATTTGGAACAGTGCGAGGGAAATACAACCAAAGCATGGATTGCTGTCATACCTTGTCCATTGACTGCTTACAGGGTAAGGAAATCAAGGTAATTTGGGTGAACTATCCCTTTAAGTTGTTGGTTTCCGTGCTATTAGCTGGGGTTTGATCCTTGTGTGGAATGTGTTTGTGTGGTCACAAAGAGATGATTGGGGTTTGATCCTTATGTGGAATGTGTTTGTGTGGTCACAAAGAGATGAGTGGGGTTTGATCCTTATGTGGAATGTGTTTGTGTGGTCACAAAGAGATGAGTGAGGTTTGATCCTTATGTGGAATGTGTTTGTGTGGTCACAGAGAGATGATTGGGGGTTGATCCTTATGTGGAATGTGTTTGTGTGGTCACAAAGAGATGAGTGGGGTTTGATCCTTATGTGGAATGTGTTTGTGTGGTCACAGAGAGATGATTGGGGTTTGATCCTTATGTGGAATGTGTTTGTGTGGTCACAGAGAGATGATTGGGGTTTGATCCTTATGTGGAATGTGTTTGTGTGGTCACAAAGAGATGATTGGGGTTTGATCCTTATGTGGAATGTGTTTGTGTGGTCACAAAGAGATGAGTGGGGTTTGATCCTTATGTGGAATGTGTTTGTGTGGTCACAAAGAGATGAGTGAGGTTTGATCCTTATGTGGAATGTGTTTGTGTGGTCACAGAGAGATGATTGGGGTTTGATCCTTATGTGGAATGTGTTTGTGTGGTCACAGAGAGATGATTGGGGTTTGATCCTTATGGGGAATGTGTTTGTGTGGTCACAGAGAGATGATTGGGGTTTGATCCTTATGTGGAATGTGTTTGTGTGGTCACAAAGAGATGATTGGGGTTTGAGGTGTTAAGACCTGCCCCCTCCTCCTTAGCCTAATAACTCTCTCTCTCTCTCTCTTTCTCTCTCTCACTCACATACACACACACACATCCTTTTGGTTTATTGGTTCAAAGAGGCTGCTTGTTCCCAGTTGCCATCTTCATGTTTGTAACCTGATATTCTTTATTCCAGTATTGTTTTAAAGAGTTGAGAAGTGAGGAAAGGTTCAGACTTGTGTGTGTGTGTGTTTTTCTCTCTTGCCTTGCCCTGTGTCAGACTCATTGACCTGTGTGACCTGCAGTGAGATGTTGATCAAACGCTGGTCAGGTCACTCTTCCAGAAGTGTTTGCAAGGCAGGTGAAATAGATTTAGACTACAAACTCTGCTGATTGAGCTTAAGAGAAACATTAGGAGGTGAATGACAATCAATGGATTAATGATGACAAAAGTTCCTTTAAGTGTTTAATTGTTAACCTTCATGTGCAGGTACAATACCTGGGTAAATGAGAGACTAGAAGTATATCAAAAGATTAGAACAACAAGCAAATACATTTTTGAAAACCTTACATCAGACTTTAAGAAAAAGCTAGTCTTACCCTCAGTTAAAGTTCTTTTACACTAAAGCTACCTTATTCAGGACATAATATGTAACTAGTCTCTGACTGGTCTTCTGGTAATCCACACATTATCCAATGTCGCTGATTCCAGGGCTGACATGAAGGAAGTGGTGCGTTTACAGTGACCTTTGACCCTCTGTTGCTCACAATGACCCTTGTACAGCACACCACCATACTTGCAGCTCAATACCAACTTTACAGTTCACCAACACAGCACCGTCATTGTGTGTATCGTGTCGTGTCCCAGTCAACAAAACAAAACACCCCTTTCCCCAGATTATCCATGTTAACCATTGACTTTCCAGCCTCATTCACTGTTGTTTTTTTGTTTTTTTGGGATGATTATGAATCCTGCAGACTGGCTGCTTGAGGCTTTTAATACCCTGAGCATAAAAGGCTCTCAGACAGCCTGTTTTCTTTAAAGCAGCAGCAGCCACGTCAGTCAGAAGCAGCTCTTAAGAGGCCTGCATTTGGCAGATGCACAGACTAAGACGAGCGGCGAGCGCAGGACTTACCTTTTGAAGTACTGCTGGGGTGAAGGGAGGGAAATGCTGTTATGGATATATGCCTGTTTAACCCTACAGTCACCTGCGGCTGGCAGCTTATCCCAGACCTCGTTGACCCTGTCCACAACTCCACACTTCATAACAGCAATCAACAGCTGTTTCAGAATGTTCCTAGTACGCAGAGGGGGTCCAGATTGCGGTAGTCATGTAACTGGGGGTTTTAGCTCAAATCAAATAAAAAACTATCCATGCTTGTTTTCTTAGCTTAGCTGATCTTGGCTGAGAAACTGACAAAGAAGCCTCACAATAGAGAGAACTCACTGTCTGATGTCAGTTGTCGTATGTGAATGTTTTGTAATCGGCGCAATCGGTCGGCCGATGCAATTGATGAGGCAGAACTCAAATGCCTGTTAAAATACTAATCAGAGAGAGTGTCTCTTTAGCTTTGCTGAAGCAGGGATGACGAATGCTTGACAGTGTCCCTCTCATCCTTAGAAAATTCAGCTGTTAATTAAAAATGCATTGCCAAAGACGACATCTTGATTTAAAGGCCTGGCACTCATGTTTATTTTTAGCTTCTCTATTAGATTGTGAGCACGTTTCCCAAAGAGAGCATTTCCCATCTGCCTCCTCAGGACTCCTATCCTGAGAATAGGGCTCTCTTTCTTTAGCTGACCTAAGATAGGAAAAATCATATGCTGTTAATTGCTAGGTTTTCCTTAACACTGGGGCAAGATGTACAAATTCACTGTTCTTACTGGTTTGTTACAGACAGAGGGTCCTCTTTGCCACATATGGCCCTCTTGAAGTCACACCAGACTCTTCCACACATAAACCTGTCTTTACATGTGACTCACATGTTACACATACAGCAAGACGTACTGCCTGTGGTCCGCCACTCGGGTGACCAGCTGGCATGACTCAGTGTTTGGTTGACGCTCGTAGGATTGCCATGGAGGAGGGCCAGGAATGCCCACGACTAATGAGCCAGCCCAGCCCAGTGCGCTCTGTGATCCGTGCGTGCTAGAGCTGAGTTAGTACTTCCCTGGATATTGGCTCACTGCAAGGCAAGCTGACATGGGATAACTTCAAGCTGATACTTCAGCCTCTCTCTCTCTCTCTCTCTCTCTCTCTCTCTCTCTCTCTCTCTCTCTCTCTCTCTCTATCTCTCAGAGAGTGGGAGATGGGCAGATGGCAGATAAGGCCATCGATTAGAAGGCTCTGGGGAACAGGAATAGAGATAAAGGGAGGGAGAGGGGAGCCCAGCGTCTAAGAGTGTTTTCACATATAGTCCACTTTAAAATAACCAATCTTAGTCATCTTTAAAGTGATCTCTGGGGTAAAAAAAAAAGCTCAATAACTCAGTTCTCTTTGTGTTCACACTGCCCTTGCCTTTGAGTGAGGACTTAGCTCTCTTGCCAGTTCACGTTAACATTTTTGTTGTCCGAGTCCTCTTTCTATTACATAGTTCAGGACAATCATACCATTTAGGAAGCTAATAGATAATTATAATCCAAACATAATATTAACACGTAAATATTACTTGTAACAGGATAAATAGCAGAAGAATAACTGCAGATTGAATAATGCTTAAAAAGTATACTCAATGTAGGCTACTGCCCCTTTATAAAAGCCCCCCCTTTTCAATTTTTGCCTAAAATGACATACCCAAATCTAACTGCCTGTAGCTCAGGCCCTGAAGCAAGGATATGCATAATCTTAGTACCATTTAAAAGCAAACACTTTGAAGTTTGTGGGAATATGAATTGAATGTAGGATAATATAATACAATAGATCTGGTGGAAGAAAATACAAAGAATAACAACAACTTTTTTTCTACCACCATCTTTGAAATGCAACAACTGTCCCAGTTCTAGCCGTCACTCTGGTTGTAGTTCCGATGGTGTCGACAAGATGGCAGCAGTGTATGTGCAACGTTTCAGACGGATAACTTGAGTATGAGCGAACTGCACGACAGTTAGTGCGATGTCACCCAGGTACATTTGCGCAAATCGTAAAGGAGACATTTGCATTCATATGACATTTTTCTGCAAGAATATCATCAAATCTGTGTACTTGGACTGAATCAGCTTTTCCAGTATTAGTAGCCATATTATAAGTTCAACATTTGCAAAACCACCAGTTTTCATAACTTCATAACTCTGAATATTCTTTAAATTTTTGTCCAAAAGGGAAAGGCATGCTGTCGCACAAGGTTAGTAGCTACATTTTACGACAGATACAGGGTTTCCGGATACTCCGGTAAAGCCCCGCTCATTGGCTATCTAGCTAGCTTTGTTTGACCCCGATTGGTGCTTATTTGACAAAGTTAGAGCCATTCAAGTGAAGACCGCCCGCGTCATTGGCGTGCCATGAAGGCATCGCTCTCTGATCAAACATGGTGTTCTATAGGATATACTACACCCCTAATGATATAGTGAAGTCTGGTTACGTTCTAGGATCTCTGAGGAATGCATACGAATGTGATTTGACTTGTTGAAACAACGTTTAGGGTTACCTTTTCACAGATTCCCTTCTTTGCAAATTGAACGAGTGGAAATACAAAATTGATCGTGCTACATGGACCCCTTTAGGATATGAGAAAGGATTTTAATCTAACAAAACGACACTTCATGTTATCTCCGGGAACCTTTGGATGATAAACCAGAGCAAGATTTCAGAATGTAAGTACACATTTCACCTTCAGAGGTGAATTTATCAAACCAATCGCAGTGAAAAAAGTGTTTTGGTGTTAGGAGCTCTCAAACAATAGCATGGCATCGCAGCAATAAATTCTGCAAATTGAACAGTGCTGTTATATTAACAAGAATTGAAGCTTTCAGCTGATATAAGACACATATATGTACCGACATTTGTTGTTTCTCTAAAATCTTCATGCAGCGCCATGTGTCATGATCGATTTACAACTGTAACTGTCCCGTTGACGGGACGACTATCCCTACGAAGTCTATTAGAGCTTGCATTGATTTTGTACCCTATGTTGTGATTCTCACCAAATATGTTGGCATTTTCTCGCAATATTCAAACCCCACAATCAAAAAAATGAAGCTCTTTCGTAGCCTATAGATCACGTCACAAACAAATAATTTAAACATTGTGTCAGTACAAAACCTTTGGGGAATTTCCGTGCATCCTTGACAATCTCTACTCAATGATCAAAAACAGCACGTTTTTTTTATGCGAACCTGCCTGTGCATCTTCTCTCATTTGTCGCACCAATGCTAAGGATTATGGGCAAAGGAACAGTGTTGCAGTAGCCTAGTGTGTGGTACTGGAATAATGACAAGCGATCCTGGAGCGCTTTGTGTTCACATTGCACAAAAAAAGGGAATCGGACCGTGGACTTCAAGCAAACCGAACTCAGTCCACCTCTCGGGAAGGTCTCAGTTCGGTTTGCTTCGGGAGCTATTTTGAGGAGTCTGAGTTCTTTTCCAGTGTTCACACTGCACAAAAAAATTAAGCGAACCGCACTAAGGGTTTTGACTGTCCTCTCAGATCAGAGAGGGAGTTGTCTATGGAGATGTTTACAGGCATGCTCATTGGAACCCCCCTAAGCCCCCTGCGTGACAGCGTTTGATTGACTCTCCGTCAGGAAGCAGGAAAACCATGTGTCGTCGTCCTCCATTTACTGTTCCCATCTTCCACCACAACAGTCCCTCCATGGGTGGCACGACGCATTTGTCTAAAGCGTTATCTGGCTCAATAAGTGGCTCAATCCAGGAGACGGTGCAAATAGTCATTATTTTGACTGTGTTTTTTCATGTGCATTGAATCTGTATGAAGCTGCACCTCCAAACAATGATGCTCAATTGTCTGTGGCGAGAGGCCACATTAACTAGTGTTTGTCAATTGTCTGTAGCGAGAGGCCACATTAACTAGTGTTTGTCAATTGAGACAAACTTGCAGTTAATAGTGTCCATTGTGCTACTAGTGAAGTTCTATTATACTTGAAATGCCAGTATTTCTTGCATAATGAGTGTATGGTCATTGAAATATGATAATAATAGGTTTTTATTGACACATGGAAATAAGAATACGTAACACTTGGGCTTGAAATTGCTATTATACTTGTGTAGTAACACTGTAGTATTAACACATTCTAATTGCATTGTTTTATAACACAAGAGGAACAGTGACTGCAACTTATACCATTTGCATAACTAAAATTACTTTAGTTTATGTTGCGGTACTAGTCAAAAAACACTAGCATAACATTTGATAATTAAATGCAATTATTGACTGGTATTTAATATTTTGCATTACATATTCAAACCTCTTTATGCTCCCTTCAGTTGTTAAAGTAAATTAATTCAAATTGTATTTCTTTATGTGATTAAGGTTTACTTTTCTGACTTTAAATTGCCTGCTTGAAACTAATGGTGTTGCAGTAGAGCAGCATGTGTCCTTAGAGAATCTGTTCAACTGTTGAATGTGTTTTGGGACCATGGCAGGATGGTCCCAAAACCAGGGGACCACGAAACAAGTGAATTTCATGTTATCCCCAGGGTGCATCTTTTTCCCTCAGAAAATAAAATCAATCATTTAGAATTCCAAACTGTGATCCTGAACCCTTTCCTCTATTGTTCATAAACCAGTGACAAACTGTCTAATGGTTTTATGTCGTTTCCTTTCACCTAAGATGGTGTCATCAACAGCCAAAGGTTTTGACACCAAAGCAGCAGTTGGCTAGCGTTTACTGTGACTTGTTTTCCGTAGAGTGGGAAAGATGTTTTTCTGGGTGGCTAGCCTGGGTTGTAAGGGGTGGCTTGGCTTGTGGGGTGGTACGGGGTGGCTAGCCTGGGTTGTAAGGGGTGGCTAGGCTTGTGGGGTGGTAAGGGGAAGCCTTGGCTGTGTCTGTGCTGCTGTAGGCCATGTTATCTGCGTGTGAAACCTTCCTCTCTGCACAGACCAGGCTGCTTACTCACCTCCTGCTGACATCAAGTGAAGGTCTGGAGAGATCAGACAGAGTAAACTGCATGGCCCACTACCTCACTCTCAATTAGCAGGGCTACCTTTCAATTGGTGTGTGTCTGTGTGTGTGTTCCCTGCCCAGCTTCCTCACCCAGGTTTTTGCTGACTCTGGGCATCTGCAACAAATAAAATAATCAATCATGTCCTTTAGGGCAGCAGCTGCACTGGATGTAATTGTTCCTTTTCTGCCATTAACTTTGATTTAGTTTTCCTTGTAGTGGGTGGAGTTTTCCTTGTAGTGGGTGGAGTTTTCCTTGTAGTGGGTGGAGTTTTTCTTGCTGCCTAGTTTCCTTCAGCATTACTGTCAAGCTTATGTCCTTCCTAGCCAGCCAGCCAGCCAAGCACATCCCTCTCCCAATGATCCTCCGTTGTTAGGCGGCAACCATATGGTTGGCTCCCTGATCCTATTTCAAAGGGTTTACCTTGGGGGTGGCGTGCGTGTTTGTGTGTAGCTGGCTGAGAGGGCTGCTCTCTGCTAATGACCCAGGCTTGCCCTTCTGCCCCTGGCTGTACTGAGCCTCTGCTGCAGCAGCATCTTCACCGTATAGGACCTAGGCTGACTAAGCCCCCTTCGTCCTTCCTAGCTAAAGAGCAGGACTGACCCCGGGGGCACATACAGCTTTGTAACTCCAACACAATACCATGCAGTACAGTTAATGGGGGCTCTTACTCCTACAGGACCAAGAGCCTCTTCTGTGTTAGAGAGCAGATAAAGAAGGTGGGAGAGGCCAGGCTGAATGTACTGTGCTGTGTGTGTAGCAGTACACTAGCTGAATGTACTTTGCTGTGTGTGTAGCAGTACACTAGCTGAATGTACTGTGCTGTGTGTGTAGCAGTACACTAGCTGAATGTACTGTACTGTGTGTGTAGCAGTACACTAGCTGAATGTACTGTGCTGTGTGTGTAGCAGTACACTAGCTGAATGTACTGTGCTGTGTGTGTAGCAGTACACTAGCTGAATGTACTGTACTGTGTGTGTAGCAGTAGACTAGCTGAATGTACTGTGCTGTGTGTGTAGCAGTACACTAGCTGAATGTACTGTGCTGTGTGTAGCAGTAAACTAGCTGAATGTACTGTGCTGTGTGTGTAGCAGTACACTAGCTGAATGTACTGTGCTGTGTGTGTAGCAGTACACTAGCTGAATGTACTGTGCTGTGTGTGTAGCAGTAAACTAGCTGAATGTACTGTGCTATGTGTGTAGCAGTACACTAGCTGAATGTACTGTGCTATGTGTGTAGCAGTACACTAGCTGAATGTACTGTGCTGTGTGTGTAGCAGTACACTAGCTGAGTGTACTGTGCTGTGTGTGTACCAGTACACTAGCTGACTGTGCTGTGTGTGTAGCAGTACACTAGCTGAATGTACTGTGCTGTGTGTGTAGCAGTACACTAGCTGAATGTACTGTGCTGTGTGTGTAGCAGTACACTAGCTGAGTGTACTGTGCTGTGTGTGTAGCAGTACACTAGCTGAATGTACTGTGCTGTGTGTAGCAGTACACTAGCTGAATGTACTGTGCTATGTGTGTAGCAGTACACTAGCTGAATGTACTGTGCTGTGTGTGTAGCAGTACACTAGCTGAATGTACTGTGCTGTGTGTGTAGCAGTACACTAGCTGAATGTACTGTGCTGTGTGTGTAGCAGTACACTAGCTGAATGTACTGTGCTGTGTGTGTAGCAGTACAGTAGGTGAATGTACTGTGCTATGTGTGTAGCAGTACACTAGCTGAATGTACTGTGCTGTGTGTGTAGCAGTACACTAGCTGAATGTACTGTGCTGTGTGTGTAGCAGTACAGTAGGTGAATGTACTGTGCTATGTGTGTAGCAGTACACTAGCTGAATGTACTGTGCTGTGTGTGTAGCAGTACACTAGCTGAATGAACTGTGCTGTGTGTGTACCAGTACACTAGCTGACTGTGCTGTGTGTGTAGCAGTACACTAGCTGAATGTACTGTGCTGTGTGTAGCAGTACACTAGCTGAATGTACTGTGCTGTGTGTGTAGCAGTACACTAGCTGAATGTACTGTGCTGTGTGTGTAGCAGTACACTAGCTGAATGTACTGTGCTGTGTGTGTAGCAGTACACTAGCTGACTGTGCTGTGTGTGTAGCAGTACACTAGCTGAATGTACTGTGCTGTGTGTAGCATTACACTAGCTGAATGTACTGTGCTGTGTGTGTAGCAGTACACTAGCTGAATGTGCTGTGTGTGTAGCAGTACACTAGCTGAATGTACTGTGCTGTGTGTGTAGCAGTACAGTAGGTTAATGTACTGTGCTGTGTGTGTAGCAGTACACTAGCTGAATGTACTGTGCTGTGTGTGTAGCAGTACAGTAGGTGAATGTACTGTGCTGTGTTTGTAGCAGTACACTAGCTGAATGTACTGTGCTATGTGAGTAGCAGTACACTAGCTGAATGTACTGTGCTGTGTGTGTAGCAGTACACTAGCTGAATGAACTGTGCTGTGGGTGTAGCAGTACACTAGCCAAATGTGCTGTGCTGTGTGTGTAGCAGTACACTAGCTGAATGTACTGTGCTGTGTGTGTAGCAGTACACTAGCTGAATGTACTGTGCTGTGTGTGTAGCAGTACACTAGCTGAATGTACTGTGCTGTGTGTGTAGCAGTACACTAGCTGAATGTACTGTGCTGTGTGTGTAGCAGTACACTAGCTGAATGTACTGTGCTGTGTGTAGCAGTACACTAGCTGAATGTACTGTGCTGTGTGTGTAGCAGTACACTAGCTGAATGTACTGTGCTGTGTGTGTAGCAGTACACTAGCTGAATGTACTGTGCTGTGTGTGTAGCAGTACACTAGCTGAATGTACTGTGCTGTGTGTAGCAGTACACTAGCTGAATGTGCTGTGCTGTGTGTGTAGCAGTACACTAGCTGAATGTGCTGTGTGTGTAGCAGTACACTAGCTGAATGTACTGTGCTGTGTGTAGCAGTACACTAGCTGAATGTACTGTGCTGTGTGTGTAGCAGTACACTAGCTGAATGTACTGTGCTGTGTGTGTAGCAGTACAGTAGGTGAATGTACTGTGCTGTGTTTGTAGCAGTACACTAGCTGAATGTACTGTGCTATGTGTGTAGCAGTACACTAGCTGAATGTACTGTGCTGTGTGTGTACCAGTACACTAGCTGACTGTGCTGTGTGTGTAGCAGTACACTAGCTGAATGTACTGTGCTGTGTGTAGCAGTACACTAGCTGAATGTACTGTGCTGTGTGTGTAGCAGTACACTAGCTGAATGTACTGTGCTGTGTGTGTAGCAGTACACTAGCTGAATGTACTGTGCTGTGTGTGTAGCAGTACACTAGCTGAATGTACTGTGCTGTGTGTAGCAGTACACTAGCTGAATGTACTGTGCTGTGTGTGTAGCAGTACACTAGCTGAATGTACTGTGCTGTGTGTGTAGCAGTACACTAGCTGAATGTGCTGTGTGTGTAGCAGTACACTAGCTGAATGTACTGTGCTGTGTGTGTAGCAGTACAGTAGGTGAATGTACTGTGCTGTGTTTGTAGCAGTAGACTAACAGAACAGAGGGAAGAGGCAGGCGCCCAAACCTTTGGGTTGTGTCTACAGGGAACTGTATTGTGTGTTGTGTTTTCTTCCCCTCTCGTCTCATGTACTTTGAAGAGAGATTAAATAAAATATTTGATTTCTGTTGGAAGAGAAAATAAGCAGATATAGAGAATCATTGACTTTACAGACACACACACACACACACTTTGTGGCATACAGGCAGAACAGCGTTCCACTGTGTGTCTGTGTTTTTGACTGTGTGAGCCAGGAGGGACACAAAAGAGTTGTGCTCTAAACCATTATCTGCCATCATTCCCCTGGGCCTCCACTGTCTACGGCTGATCGATCCTGACATAGCTGCTGTGATGCGCTGCGTGTGTTAACGTGTGTGTTAAAGTGTGTGTTAACGTGTGTGTTATAGTGTGTGCGCTGGTATCTGCATTTATTATTCTGTGATTCAATATTTGTGTGTCAGTGTGTGTGACTGTATAAGTAAAGTGTGTGTAATTGTGTTCGATGTTGTGTGTGTGTGTGTGTGTGTGTGTGTGTGGCCCCGGTTATTTAGTATTGCTTGCCTGGAGGGGTTTGCTAATATTAGCCTGTACGATCATTAACATTTCTAATGAACACAATTCCATTATTGTTGAGATGAATGAGGGGATGATGTCACAGGCTTTTATTTATTAGATGAGCGGGGCAACGGTGGGAGAACGGCAACAAAAACATGATTGAGTTTAGCTCACAGTCCTCTCACTTGAACATCTAATACAATTAGAGTCCATTTCAGGCCTCTCAAATTCAAGTGGCTTCTTTGGGACTGTGATAGCATGAAGACATCAATTTGTCAACGGAAATGAACTGACCTTGTTTAACACTCAGCAAATGGGAACCCAATGTGGCATAAGATGGCTGCCATATGTAATGCAAGGGGCATGGTGCTTTAAATCAATCTTCATCCAATCAACCTGGATCCAATAACTGAAAAGAGCCAGGGACCCAATCAACTGGTCAATAGATGAAACCCAGCTAACATTTATAACATGCCGCTTGTCCAAGGGAAAATAAATACCTTGAGACTGGTGTTCAAACATGTTTGTCATGAATATGGGTCATAGGTGTTGTGAGGGGAAGTCCAGTAACAAGCAGAGAGACTCTGTAGATGTTGATCTAGCTGTCCATCAGAACAGCTGTCAGTATAGTTGTCCCAGCGATGGGGAAAACACAACATCCAATCAGTTATTTTCAGTTTTGAAACTGCGCTTGACTTCACCCCCTAACAATGTTCCCGAACAAATGTATTGGCCTTGTGAGAGGAAACATTATTTTGAGAGGATTCTGTGCAACTTCCAGCGTGCATCATTAACTGTGAACACTGAGGCTGTACCCAGTTTAAGTTACAGTTTCAGACAGTGGCCAATAGGCTATTTAAGCATAATGTAGGCCTATCAGAGTGACCTATCAACAAAACTAATGAAGCAAATGACATAACATTTCCACATGGATATGGCTGTTGACTATGATATCGCCTACAATAGCCAATATATGGTGTTCAATGTAGGCCTGCATTCAATTTTGAACCCATAAGAGTCTAAGCTCTGTCTAAGCTGGGGAATTGTTTTAAGAAGGTCATACCAAGTATCATTTAGCTATTTGATTTTGAATTTTAAGACCACTAGAAATATCCAGAAAATATACAGTACCAGTCAAAAGTTTGGGCACACCTGCTCATTCAAGGGCTTTTCTTCATTTGTACTATTTTCTATTTCCAACGCTATGAAATAGCGAATATCGAATCATGTAGTAACCAAAAAAGTGTTAAACAAATCAAAATCTATTTATATTTTAGATTCTTCAAAGTAGCCACCACACTCTTGGCATTCTCTCAACCAGCTTCATGAGGTAGTCACCTGTAATGCATTTAAATTAACAGGTGTGGCTTGATAAAAGTTAATTTGTGGAATTGATTTCCTTCTTAATGTGTTTGAACCAATCAGTTGTGTTGTGACAAGGTATACAGAAGGGGTGGCATATTTAGTAAAATACCAAGTCCATATTATGGAAGGTCAGTCAATGCAGAAAATTTCAAGAACTTTTAAAGTTTCTTTAAGTGCAGCCACAAAAACCATCAAGCACTATGATGAAACTGGCTCTCATGAGGACCGCCACAGGAAAGGAAGACCTGGAGTTACCTCTGCTGCAGAGGATAAGTTCATTAGAGTTACGAGTCTCAGAAATTGTAGCCCAAATAAATGCTTCACAGAGTTCAAGTAACAGACACATCTCAACATCAACTGTTCAGAGGAGACTGCATGAATCAGGCCTTCATGGTCTATTTGCTGCAAAGAAACCTCTACTAAAGGACACCAATAATAAGAAGAGACTTGCTTGGGCCAAGAAACACGAGCAATGGACATTAAACCGGTGGAAATCTGTCCTTTGGTCTGAAGAGTCCATATTTGAAATGTTAGACTCCAACTGCTGTGTCTTTGTGAGACGCAGAGTAGGTGAATGGATGATCTCTGCATGTTTAGAAGGAACACTGCTCCCTAGTAACGGTGGAAGGAACACTGCTCCCTAGTAACGGTGGAAGGAACACTGCTCCCTAGTAACGGTGGAAGGAACACTGCTCACTAGTAACGGTGGAAGGAACACTGCTCCCTAGTAACGGTGGAAGGAACACTGCTCCCTAGTAACGGTGGAAGGAACACTGCTCCCTAGTAACGGTGGAAGATTATATGTATGAAAACCCATTAAGAACCAGTCAGTTGTATAATTACCTCTCACGGTGATAACTGAACTATTTAATGAGAGAGATTTTTGTTCAGCTGATATTTACAGCACATGCAGTATCAACTGTACCACGTCCACTTGCAATCTCCCCGCGCCTTCTTTTTCCTCCATGCCTGTTAGGCTACCCCAGGCCAGAGCAGCCATGTATCCTCACTGATAGAGGCAGAGCCAATATGAATTAGGCAGGGGATTGGAGGCCTTTTATAATATATAAGTCTGGATGCCATCAACTACCCCTGATCTTCTGCCCCTGAGCAAGGCAGTTTCCTGGGCAACAAAGACGTGGATGTCAATTAAGGCAGCCCTCAGCACCTCTCTGATTCAGAGGGTTGAAGGCATTCAGTCGAAGGCATTCAGTTGTACAACTGACTAGATATCCCCCTTTCCCCATCTCCAACACTCTAGTGCTGCTAACATGCTCAAACAACCACCATAAATCTTAAAGGCTACTGCTTGGAACACAGTAATGAAGTTCTCTATGAGGCTTGACAGACACAGACCAATTCTTCTACTGACCAAACACACAAGCATGCACACACACACACACATATGCTCACAGCTCTTCCTGGAATAGGGCTGTAATATGATGCCATTGCCAGTAAGACATTTTGCCTTTCAACTCTTGAAGGGAATATAATGGTATGTCTGTGTGAAGTTTTTACATGACATAAGTCCATAATGGAGAAGAATAACATGTACGTAGGTTTGGAGGCATGTTCCTGCTACCGAACATCCTAACTCCATTCCATCTCATATAGCACAAGTGAACAGCAAACCTGGTTTCAAAAAACAAATAAAGGAACAACTCCCGGTACAACGCCTCTCCCCCATGTGACCTACTGGTTGTGTGTATGTACTGACGTGTACGTGCAACTGATAGATGCACACACACACTACATGTTACTGTTTTTAAATGTATGTCAATTGTAAAGTCTTTTGTCTGTAAATTATTTTTTGTTATGTGTTGGACCCCAGTAAGACTAGCTGTCACCATTGTCATCGGCTAACGGGGATCCTAATAAATCAAATGTTATGATGGATAGGTTTTGGGGTTGTTTATTTGATGTTTAGGTTGAACCTTCTAAAATAAGCAGTCTGGTGTTAGCTAATCCTGGGACAGAAATCCTCCATAGGATTTATTCTCCCTGTTATTATTTCAAATCACACAGGTTTTAGTGTCTCACTCTTTCTGATGAGATAAAAAAAGACTACATGATACAATTGGGAATGACAAAAAAATAATCAAGACACTCTCTTTCTCACCACAGACATTCACATCGTCTTCCTATTCTCTTGCTGTCACCAAATGTATCCTCCTAATCTGATTCTCTAGCGAGATTAGATCGGAGAAAGTGACCCGGTGTGCTGTGGACCCTGTCTCTCTTTCTTAAAACCTTGTCGCGGCTATGTCACCTTGTCACGGCTATGTCACTTTTCATCCTCTATGTTCTTCTATGCCCTAGGCATGTTGGAACTGCTGCCGTTGTGCTTCTGTGACTGTAATTACACTTTTTAATGAAAGAATAACGAGGTCGTTGACACATCTGCAGTGCTTTGAAACAAGCAGAGGGACCCCTATGCTCGCTGACACCATATTGTCTCTAAAGCCCTGTTTGAACAGCCGTAGGTTGTCTGTCTCTAACACATGCATGGGTGCGTGTGAGCAGGACCATTCATTCACTGTGCTGTGTTGACCCTGTTTAAGGGCTTACTATTATGTCTGTTATTACTGTTTCTGACATTTTAGTCTTGATGTGTTCTTCCCCCATAGAGTTTTAAAAACTATTGTGATGGGATATGTTGTACTACTATACATTAAACTACTACATTCTACAATCCAGAAAGAGAATTGAAACCCAAGCTAAACTATGAAAAAGCCATCTCATAGCTGTTAAGAACTTTGAAGTAGTGCTCCTCTGTTTCACACAGGTACTTTAGGGCAAATGTGAATGAAGTGTTAGAGCCCTGCTTCTCCAGTGAAGCAAATGAGATTCAGTTAGCAGGCTAAGAACGGCTGGCCATAATGTGGAGTCTCTCTCTGGTGCCATCCCTGCAGCACTCTTCTGTGCGGAACTCTTCTTCATTAGTCAGCTAATTGTTGGAGAGGTTGCCAACGGCTACAGCAGATGCTGCTGTTTGCAGCATTTAAAAATTTTAAAATTTTATTTCACCTTTATTTAACCAGGTAGGCTAGTTGAGAACAAGTTCTCATTTGCAACTGCGACCTGGCCAAGATAAAGCATAGCAGTGTGAGCAGACAACAAAGAGTTACACATGGAGTAAACAATTAACAAGTCAATAACACAGTAGAAAACAAAGGGGGAGTCTATATACAATGTGTGCAAAAGGCATGAGGAGGTAGGCAAATAATTACAATTTTGCAGATTAGCACTGGAGTGATGAATGATCAGATGGTCATGTACAGGTAGAGATATTGGTGTGCAAAAGAGCAGAAAAGTAAATAAATAAAAACAGTATGGGGATGAGGTAGGTGAAAAAGGGTGGGCTATTTACCAATAGACTATGTACAGCTGCAGCGATCGGTTAGCTGCTCAGATAGCTGATGTTTGAAGTTGGTGAGGGAGATAAGAGTCTCCAACTTCAGCGATTTTTGCAATTCGTTCCAGTCACAGGCAGCAGAGTACTGGAATGAAAGGCGGCCAAATGAGGTGTTGGCTTTAGGGATGATCAGTGAGATACACCTGCTGGAGCGCGTGCTACGGATGGGTGTTGCCATCGTGACCAGTGAGCTGAGATAAGGCGGAGCTTTACCTAGCATGGACTTGTAGATGACCTGGAGCCAGTGGGTCTGGCGACGAATATGTAGCGAGGGCCAGCCGACTAGAGCATACAAGTCGCAGTGGTGGGTGGTATAAGGTGCTTTAGTGACAAAACGGATGGCACTGTGATAGACTGCATCCAGTTTGCTGAGTAGAGTGTTGGAAGCCATTTTGTAGATGACATCGCCGAAGTCGAGGATCGGTAGGATAGTCAGTTTTACTAGGGTAAGCTTGGCGGCGTGAGTGAAGGAGACTTTGTTGCGGAATAGAAAGCCGACTCTTGATTTGATTTTCGACATAAGAACTGTTTCTGGGTATTCCGATTGTAGGAAGTTAGTCACTCGTGACAGACTAGCTGGCCAAAGCTAGCCAGCTTTGGTTCTGGGTTCCCAGATTAATAAGAGGTACATGTGGAAGTGTGTCATGTGAACGAAAAGGACCTAACACGCTGTCCCCTTCACCCCTCTCTCAGCTGCCATTTCTGAGAGGGCTTTGATTCCTTATGCAAGCATATGCTAATTCTTCCCCAAACTATTGTTGTGTATAATAATGTGTATTTTTACATGTATATGGATGTGTAGTTTACTGTGTACATTGTATGTTGATATGTATTGTTGTGCAAAACAGGGCTCATCTGGAAAAGAGACTTTGGTCTCAGCATTGACTACCTGTAAATAAATAAATACAATTAATTTAACCAGATTCCTGTGCTGAGGTTTGAGCTTTTAAACATAAAGAATCCATTCTTCTAATTAGGCTTGTGAGGAATCCAGATTGGCATACATTCATGCTGACCTTGTGCCATCCCAGTATATTGTAATACCGGCACTGAAGGAGCGTTATTCTCAAACCCCACCGAGACTCTGTAATCCGAAGGTTAGCAATGCTAACAAGTACATGTAAAATCCCATAACAAATGCCAGATAAATGCTATTGAGCACATTGTGAACATTTTATACAGTCTCTGATATAAACTATTAGCAGGACAGACATCCCCTGCTCATAAATTCATACAAGTAACTAGAAAATGCTGCTCACAGTTTGCTGCAATCACAAAACAAATATTAGACCACAAAGCTCTTGATCCAGGAGGATATACTCTGCTGTTACCAAGATAAGCTTGATTTTGCAAGAAGCTAACCACTTAGCTAGATAACTATACTGAAAAAATATATAAACGCAACATGTAAAGTGTTGGTCCCATGTTTCATGAGCTGAAATAAAAGATCCCAGAAATGTTCCATACGCACAAAAAGCTTATTTCTCTAAAATGTTGTGCACAAATTTGTTTACATCCCTGTTAGTGAGTATTTCTCATTTGCAAAGATAAGCCATCCATCCACCTGACAGGTATAGCATATCAAGAAGCTGATTAAACAGCATGATCATTACACAGGTGCACCTTGTTTTGGGACAATAAAAGGACATTCTAAAATGTGTAGTTTTGTCACACAACACAATGCCACGGATATCTCAAGTTTTGAGGGAGTGTGCAGTTGACATGCTTACTGCAGGGATGTCCACCAGATGTCCGCCAGGACCGTCTCAAACGTTGTTTTAGAGAATTAGGCAGTACTTCCAACCGGCCTCAAAACCGCAGACCACGTGTAACCATGCCAGCCCAGGACAGTCACATCCGAGACCAGCCATCCATACAGCTGATGAAACTGAGGAGTATTTCTGTCTGTTATAAAGCCCTTTTGTGGGGAAAAACTCATTCTGATTGGCTGGGCCTGGCTCCCCAGTGAGTGGGCCTATGTCTTCCCAGGCCCACCCATGGCTGTGCCTCTGCCCAGTCATGTGAAATCCATAGATTAGGGCCTAATGAATTTATTTTAATTGACTGATTTCCTTATATGAACTGTACAGCGGTGAAATCGTTACATGTTGTGTTTAAATTTTTGTTCAGTATATCTACTAAATAAGCAAACCAAATGCACAATTGCAGAATATTTAGAACTTGTATTAGTTACAAGATATCTAGCTGTTGTGAATTCCATACAGTAACTAGATCACCTAGCGTGTGCTGCACCACAGTGAGTGACTCACAAAGCTATGGTCTCACATTGTTGTGTTCTTGTAAACAAACACCATGTGACTGGGGACTACTGGTAAACATCATAAAGACAAATAATGTGACAAGTGAAAGGAAGAATGAGATCTGCTTTATCTCCTAAAGGATTGTACAAGTTCACTGCAGGTTTTTATTTAAAAAGTAGCTACAATTATTCAAATGTATTAAAAAAATTAAAAGAAAATAGTTTAATTGGTATTGACTGTATTGAAAAACCATCCCGTGGCTATTTCCACGGTTTGCCGCCCAAGCCTACTTCTAATGAGTCTGGCTCAAACCAGCCGAACTCACACGTCCATCCAGGCCGACACCTGGTAACCCCAGGTGACCTCCTCTTTGAGACTCCCAGGAGCCAGGCGGTACGTGGACCAGGCCGGACCCAACAGGTCAAGTTTGCCGAGGTGAGGGTCTGGGTCCCTGGGATGAAGGAGAAGTGTGTGTTGAGGATGAATGAGGAGGCCAGGCGTTGTTGGTTAAAACCCAAAATCTGTGAGTTTATATGTTTTTTTGCATTGGATGCGTCTCAATCCACCACATCTGCATATGTTCCACACCTGTGGTGAAAGGTGACAGAGCTCAAGCTGTATTTGTCAGACCGAGACATCCCAAAAATTGGTCTTCTCACAAAACCGTCTATAGCTTCCGAACGGTTTGGCCTAAAACAATACAACCCTTCTATGGAAAGATGAGACTCTCACAAACATACTGGTGTTCTCCGTTGTGCTCTACGACTTCCACAGTCGTCTGAAGTAGGTACAGCCGATCTGCCAACTTCTGTCTGTTTGGGCTACACACCTAATATGACCCGTTAGTGCAAATGTGACACTCTCATCAAATACTATATTTTTCTTTTTTGGGATTCTTCAAGGGGTCTTAAAATTCAAAGTCAAATGGCTAAATGATCCTTGATATGACCTTCTTAAAAAAATTCCATATAGCTTTGTAGAACCCCCCCCCCCTCTCGTCTAAGACAGGGCTTAGACTCTGATGGGTTAATTAGGGAAATGAAAGAGGCCGGGAAAATGGCCAATGCCAGTGCCAGCATAGTGCTGCCTCTGTGTCCACTCAGGTTTCACTTTCAAAGGGGCAGCCTGCCTTTTGTGGTCCACCTCGCTGTCCCAGGGCTACAGCTAACAGACTCCCCCAGCTCTAGCCTTGTGTTTGGTTTATGTGTTGTTTCCTACCGTTTAGGCACATACTTTTTCTTACAGAGAAGGGGGTTGTTTCAAATAAGTAGTGACTGAACTCTTCCAGGCGAAGTTAGCAGTTGCTCTGTTCGGTTTGCTTGAATAGACAGGGGGTGCCATAGCTTATACCGTGTTGTTATGCTATCTGAGTGACTCAAACATAACTCAATCAATGCCATGATATTTTAGGATTGATCTTTTCTAAATACTTTTATATCTGGTTTTAGTCATTTAAGTTTACACTGGGAACGTTTTACCATCCAGAATATTATTTTCAGAAATGTTTGTAATTTGGAGTGGCGGCAACGATTTAGCAGCATTGAACACAAACTTTAATATAAATATGTCAGCAATCTAAGCTACTGCCTTTATCTGAGTTGTACATTAACAAACAGGCATTTGTTTTGTGGTCATTGTGGCTATTGTGGGACTAAACTTGCTATTCTTCTCTATAACAAAGGTTGGGTCAAACTGTTTCTGCCTGCAGAGGACGACTCACACTGTGCTGTTCTCTGTGCTGGCATTATATAGTGTTCGTTGTTGTCACAGGTGCATGTTGAGTCACCCCCACTATTTTTCCATTAGCTGCTGGAGTCTGGTCATGAGGGCATTGACCTTTTACCCACCTGTGGGGTTTCTGCAACAGTCACCCTACCATGGCTAGTAACAAGTATATGGAAAATGACAGCGGGGGGGGGGGGTTATTGGGTGGATGTATGTATGAACATGGTTTTCATCATAATGATTAAACCATGCATCTGCTAGGTAAGCAAGGGGCAATGCTGACGTGCCACTGTTGACTAGTGAATTACTCAACACTTCTGCTTTTGATTAATGAGGAGAATGAAACCTCCCAATGTTTGAGTGTAATGTGGAGTTACTTCTGCCTGTTCTTCTGAGCTCACAGTACCGGGGTGGAACCAGATCCAGTGTGAGTGTGATTTGTAGCTGTGGGCTGCAGTGTGGACAGTGACAGGTCAGGTCAGGCCTAATGCTGGTTTATTCAGAGGGATGTTTACCTGTCCCTCCCTCCCAGCCAGGACACACACACAGCAACTATAGTAAAAGCATTCCTGTGTTTGTGAAGAGAAAGAGAGCTACAGTGGTTATGATGAGCATGCAGGCTGGGGGAGAGGCAGGCAGGCAGCTGCTGTCTGTGCTACTTGATGGGGGAGACAGAAACCACAAAATGTTGCTGCTGGGACTGCAGATCGTTCACTAGCAGCCTGAAACACATCATGTATTAATAATAAACAGATGAGATATCTTCTGCTTCTCCCTTCCTCCTCCCCTTTTTGGGGGGTCTAAAATATGCCTTCAAATGTATTATCGATGGCGTTAACTTCGCGGTGGAAAATAAGGCTTGTTGCTGTCACAAAATTCACCAAGTCGCTGTGTGATCTCATTTGGTGTGAAGCAAGAAATAACATGATTATTGACATTTCAAACATGCCTTTGTTTGATTCTTCTGAATATGACACTGTTGTTGTTCAAGTGATAATGCCCAAGAAGCCGGTGTTTGGAGGATATATTGGCACGTGTATTGTTAGGCCCGAGACAAAGTCGAAAAGAAATGTGAGATAATGTCTAGATGCTTTTTATAGTGGCTGGCTGGGCTAATGAGACAGTGGATTGTGCAGTCAGATGGAACAGAGTAAATGGACATTTTAACATCATAGATTCAGCCTGTGGCAACTTGTGGAATAGACACCAGCTGGAATGCGGTTTTAAACAATCAGCATTCAGGTTTGGACCCACCTGTTGTTTAATGAAATGTAACGATGGGACAAGATGAACTGTGGCCCATTTGCAAGTACGTTCCCTGTAAAGTTGATGCTTGAAACAGCAAGCTGGCATTAAAACATATATCTCAAAATATATTTTAAACAGGAAACAGAGGATTCTTCTGATATACCGGTTACTCCACTGAGGTGTGTACAGGTTATTCCACTGAGGTGTATACAGGTTATTCCACTGAGGTGTACAGGTTATTCCACTGAGGTGTGTACAGGTTATTCCACTGAGGTGTGTACAGGTTATTCCACTGAGGAGTGTACAGGTTATTCCACTGAGGTGTATATAGGTTATTCCACTGAGGTGTATATAGGTTATTCCACTGAGGTGTGTATAGGTTATTCCACTGAGGTGTGTATAGTTTATTCCACTGAGGTGTGTATCGGTTACTCCACTGAGGTGTATAGGTTATTCCGCTGAGGTGTTTACAGGTTATTCCACTGAGGTGTGTATAAGTTATTCCACTGAGGTGTATATAAGTTATTCCACTGAGGTGTGTACAGGTTACTCCACTGAGGTGTGTATAGGTTATTCCACTGAGGTGTATAGGTTATTCCACTGAGGTGTATAGGTTACTCCACTGAGGTGTATAGGTTACTCCACTGAGGTGTACAGGTTACTCCACTGAGGTGTGTACAGGTTATTCCAATGAGATGTGTATAGGTTATTCAGCTGCGGTGTGTATAGGTTATTCCACTGAGGTGTGTATAGGTTACTCCACTGAGGTGTGTACAGGTTATTCCGCTGAGGTGTGTATAGGTTATTCCGCTGAAGTGTTTATAGGTTACTCCACTGAGGTGTGTATCGGTTATTCCACTGAGGTGTGTACAGGTTATTCCAATGAGATATGTATAGGTTATTCAGCTGAGGTGTGTATAGGTTATTCCACTGAGGTGTGTATAGGTTACTCCACTGAGGTGTGTATAGGTTATTCCACTTAGGTTTGTATAGGTTATTCCACTGAGGTGTGTATAGGTTATTCCACTGAGGTGTGTATATGTTGTTCAACTGAGGTGTACAGGTTATTCCACTGAGGTGTACAGGTTATTCCACTGAGATGTGTACAGGTTATTCCACTGAGGTGTGTACAGGTTATTCCACTGAGGAGTGTACAGGTTATTCCACTGAGGTGTATTTAGGTTATTCCACTGAGGTGTATATAGGTTATTCCACTGAGGTGTGTATAGTTTATTCCACTGAGGTGTGTATAGTTTATTCCACTGAGGTGTGTATCGGTTACTCCACTGAGGTGTATAGGTTATTCCACTGAGGTGTTTACAGGTTATTCCACTGAGGTGTACAGGTTATTCCACTGAGGTGTGTATAGGTTATTCCACTGAGGTGTATAGGTTACTCCACTGAGGTGTATAGGTTACTCCACTGAGGTGTACAGGTTACTCCACTGAGGTGTGTACAGGTTATTCCAATGAGATGTGTATAGGTTATTCAGCTGAGGTGTGTATAGGTTATTCCACTGAGGTGTGTATAGGTTACTCCACTGAGGTGTGTACGGGTTATTCCGCTGAGGTGTACAGGTTATTTCACTGAGGTGTGTATAGGTTATTCCACTGAGGTATGTATAGGTTATTCCACTGAGGTCTGTATAGGTTATTCCACTGAGGTGTACAGGTTATTCCACTGAGGTGTGTATAGGTTATTCCAATGAGGTGTGTATAGGTTATTCCACTGAGTTGTGTATAGCTTATTCCACTGAGGTGTGTATAGTTTACTCCACTGAGGTGTGTATAGGTTATTCCACTGAGGTGTACAGGTTATTCCAATGAGGTGTGTATAGGTTATTCCACTGAGGTGTGTATAGCTTATTCCACTGAGGCGTGTATAGGTTACTCCACTGAGGTGTGTATAGGTTATTCCACTGAGGTGTACAGGTTATTCCACTGAGGTGTGTATAGGTTATTCCAATGAGGTGTGTATAGGTTATTCCACTGAGGTGTGTATAGCTTATTCCACTGAGGTGTGTATAGGTTACTCCACTGAGGTGTGTATAGGTTATTCCACTGAGGTGTGTATAGGTTACTCCACTGAGGTGTGTATAGGTTATTCCACTGAGGTGTACAGGTTATTCCACTGAGGTGTACAGGTTATTCCACTGAGGTGTGTATAGATTATTCAAATGAGGTGTGTATAGGTTATTCCACTGAGGTGTGTATAGCTTATTCCACTGAGGTGTGTATAGGTTACTCCACTGAGGTGTGTATAGGTTATTCCACTGAGGTGTACAGGTTATTCCACTGAGGTGTGTATAGGTTATTCCACTGAGGTGTGTATAGGTTATTCCAATGAGGTGTGTGTAGCTTATTCCACTGAGGTGTGTATAGGTTACTCCACTGAGGTGTGTATAGGTTATTCCACTGAGGTGTGTATAGGTTACTCCACTGAGGTGTGTATAGGTTATTCCACTGAGGTGTACAGGTTATTCCACTGAGGTGTGTATAGGTTATTCCACTGAGGTGTACAGGTTATTCCACTGAGGGGTGTATAGGTTACTCCACTGAGGTGTGTATAGATTATTCCACTGAGGTGTGTATAGGTTATTCCACTGAGGTATATAGGTTATTCCTCTGAGGTGCGTATGTTACTCCACTGAGGTGTGTATAGGTTATTCCACTGAGGTGTACAGGTTATTCCACTGAGGTGTGTATAGGTTATTCCACTTAGGTTTGTATAGGTTATTCCACTGAGGTGTGTATAGGTTATTCCACTGAGGTGTGTATATGTTATTCAACTGAGGTATGTATAGGTTATTCCACTGAGGTGTGTATAGGTTATTCCACTGAGGTGTACAGGTTATTCCACTGAGGTGTGTATAGGTTATTCCAATGAGTTGTGTATAGGTTATTCCACTGAGTTGTGTATAGCTTATTCCACTGAGGTGTGTATAGTTTACTCCACTGAGGTGTGTATAGGTTATTCCACTGAAGTGTGTATAGGTTACTCCACTGAGGTGTGTATAGGTTACTCCACTGAGGTGTGTATAGGTTATTCCACTGAGGTGTACAGGTTATTCCACTGAGGTGTGTATAGGTTATTCCACTGAGGTGTGTATAGGTTACTCCACTGATGTGTGTATAGGTTATTCCACTGAGGTGTACACGATATTCCACTGAGGTGTGTATAGGTTATTCCAATGAGGTGTGTATAGGTTATTCCACTGAGGTGTGTATAGCTTATTCCACTGAGGTGTGTATAGGTTACTCCACTGAGGTGTGTATAGGTTATTCCACTGAGGTGTACAGGTTATTCCACTGAGGTGTGTATAGGTTATTCCACTGAGGTATGTATAGGTTATTCCACTGAGGTCTGTATAGGTTATTCCACTGAGGTGTACAGGTTATTCCACTGAGGTGTGTATAGGTTATTCCAATGAGGTGTGTATAGGTTATTCCACTGAGTTGTGTATAGCTTATTCCACTGAGGTGTACAGGTTATTCCACTGAGGTGTGTATAGATTATTCAAATGAGGTGTGTATAGGTTATTCCACTGAGATGTGTATAGGTTATTCAGCTGCGGTGTGTATAGGTTATTCCACTGAGGTGTGTATAGGTTACTCCACTGAGGTGTGTACAGGTTATTCCGCTGAGGTGTGTATAGGTTATTCCGCTGAAGTGTTTATAGGTTACTCCACTGAGGTGTGTATCGGTTATTCCACTGAGGTGTGTACAGGTTATTCCAATGAGATATGTATAGGTTATTCAGCTGAGGTGTGTATAGGTTATTCCACTGAGGTGTGTATAGGTTACTCCACTGAGGTGTGTATAGGTTATTCCACTTAGGTTTGTATAGGTTATTCCACTGAGGTGTGTATAGGTTATTCCACTGAGGTGTGTATATGTTGTTCAACTGAGGTGTACAGGTTATTCCACTGAGGTGTACAGGTTATTCCACTGAGATGTGTACAGGTTATTCCACTGAGGTGTGTACAGGTTATTCCACTGAGGAGTGTACAGGTTATTCCACTGAGGTGTATTTAGGTTATTCCACTGAGGTGTATATAGGTTATTCCACTGAGGTGTGTATAGTTTATTCCACTGAGGTGTGTATAGTTTATTCCACTGAGGTGTGTATCGGTTACTCCACTGAGGTGTATAGGTTATTCCACTGAGGTGTTTACAGGTTATTCCACTGAGGTGTACAGGTTATTCCACTGAGGTGTGTATAGGTTATTCCACTGAGGTGTATAGGTTACTCCACTGAGGTGTATAGGTTACTCCACTGAGGTGTACAGGTTACTCCACTGAGGTGTGTACAGGTTATTCCAATGAGATGTGTATAGGTTATTCAGCTGAGGTGTGTATAGGTTATTCCACTGAGGTGTGTATAGGTTACTCCACTGAGGTGTGTACGGGTTATTCCGCTGAGGTGTACAGGTTATTTCACTGAGGTGTGTATAGGTTATTCCACTGAGGTATGTATAGGTTATTCCACTGAGGTCTGTATAGGTTATTCCACTGAGGTGTACAGGTTATTCCACTGAGGTGTGTATAGGTTATTCCAATGAGGTGTGTATAGGTTATTCCACTGAGTTGTGTATAGCTTATTCCACTGAGGTGTGTATAGTTTACTCCACTGAGGTGTGTATAGGTTATTCCACTGAGGTGTACAGGTTATTCCAATGAGGTGTGTATAGGTTATTCCACTGAGGTGTGTATAGCTTATTCCACTGAGGCGTGTATAGGTTACTCCACTGAGGTGTGTATAGGTTATTCCACTGAGGTGTACAGGTTATTCCACTGAGGTGTGTATAGGTTATTCCAATGAGGTGTGTATAGGTTATTCCACTGAGGTGTGTATAGCTTATTCCACTGAGGTGTGTATAGGTTACTCCACTGAGGTGTGTATAGGTTATTCCACTGAGGTGTGTATAGGTTACTCCACTGAGGTGTGTATAGGTTATTCCACTGAGGTGTACAGGTTATTCCACTGAGGTGTACAGGTTATTCCACTGAGGTGTGTATAGATTATTCAAATGAGGTGTGTATAGGTTATTCCACTGAGGTGTGTATAGCTTATTCCACTGAGGTGTGTATAGGTTACTCCACTGAGGTGTGTATAGGTTATTCCACTGAGGTGTACAGGTTATTCCACTGAGGTGTGTATAGGTTATTCCACTGAGGTGTGTATAGGTTATTCCAATGAGGTGTGTGTAGCTTATTCCACTGAGGTGTGTATAGGTTACTCCACTGAGGTGTGTATAGGTTATTCCACTGAGGTGTGTATAGGTTACTCCACTGAGGTGTGTATAGGTTATTCCACTGAGGTGTACAGGTTATTCCACTGAGGTGTGTATAGGTTATTCCACTGAGGTGTACAGGTTATTCCACTGAGGGGTGTATAGGTTACTCCACTGAGGTGTGTATAGATTATTCCACTGAGGTGTGTATAGGTTATTCCACTGAGGTATATAGGTTATTCCACTGAGGTGCGTATGTTACTCCACTGAGGTGTGTATAGGTTATTCCACTGAGGTGTACAGGTTATTCCACTGAGGTGTGTATAGGTTATTCCACTTAGGTTTGTATAGGTTATTCCACTGAGGTGTGTATAGGTTATTCCACTGAGGTGTGTATATGTTATTCAACTGAGGTATGTATAGGTTATTCCACTGAGGTGTGTATAGGTTATTCCACTGAGGTGTACAGGTTATTCCACTGAGGTGTGTATAGGTTATTCCAATGAGTTGTGTATAGGTTATTCCACTGAGTTGTGTATAGCTTATTCCACTGAGGTGTGTATAGTTTACTCCACTGAGGTGTGTATAGGTTATTCCACTGAGGTGTGTATAGGTTACTCCACTGAGGTGTGTATAGGTTACTCCACTGAGGTGTGTATAGGTTATTCCACTGAGGTGTACAGGTTATTCCACTGAGGTGTGTATAGGTTATTCCACTGAGGTGTGTATAGGTTACTCCACTGATGTGTGTATAGGTTATTCCACTGAGGTGTACACGATATTCCACTGAGGTGTGTATAGGTTATTCCAATGAGGTGTGTATAGGTTATTCCACTGAGGTGTGTATAGCTTATTCCACTGAGGTGTGTATAGGTTACTCCACTGAGGTGTGTATAGGTTATTCCACTGAGGTGTACAGGTTATTCCACTGAGGTGTGTATAGGTTATTCCACTGAGGTATGTATAGGTTATTCCACTGAGGTCTGTATAGGTTATTCCACTGAGGTGTACAGGTTATTCCACTGAGGTGTGTATAGGTTATTCCAATGAGGTGTGTATAGGTTATTCCACTGAGTTGTGTATAGCTTATTCCACTGAGGTGTACAGGTTATTCCACTGAGGTGTGTATAGATTATTCAAATGAGGTGTGTATAGGTTATTCCACTGAGGTGTATAGGTTATTCCACTGAGGTGTATAGGTTACTCCACTGAGGTGTATAGGTTACTCCACTGAGGTGTACAGGTTACTCCACTGAGGTGTGTACAGGTTATTCCAATGAGATGTGTATAGGTTATTCAGCTGAGGTGTGTATAGGTTATTCCACTGAGGTGTGTATAGGTTACTCCACTGAGGTGTGTACAGGTTATTCCGCTGAGGTGTGTATAGGTTATTCCGCTGAAGTGTGTATAGGTTACTCCACTGAGGTGTGTATCGGTTATTCCACTGAGGTGTGTACAGGTTATTCCAATGAGATATGTATAGGTTATTCAGCTGAGGTGTGTATAGGTTATTCCACTGAGGTGTGTATAGGTTACTCCACTGAGGTGTGTATAGGTTATTCCACTTAGGTTTGTATAGGTTATTCCACTGAGGTGTGTATAGGTTATTCCACTGAGGTGTGTATATGTTATTCAACTGAGGTGTACAGGTTATTCCACTGAGGTGTACAGGTTATTCCACTGAGATGTGTACAGGTTATTCCACTGAGGAGTGTACAGGTTATTCCACTGAGGTGTATATAGGTTATTCCACTGAGGTGTATATAGGTTATTCCACTGAGGTGTGTATCGGTTACTCCACTGAGGTGTATAGGTTATTCCACTGAGGTGTTTACAGGTTATTCCACTGAGGTGTACAGGTTATTCCACTGAGGTGTGTATAGGTTATTCCACTGAGGTGTATAGGTTAATCCACTGAGGTGTATAGGTTACTCCACTGAGGTGTACAGGTTACTCCACTGAGGTGTGTACAGGTTATTCCAATGAGATGTGTATAGGTTATTCAGCTGAGGTGTGTATAGCTTATTCCACTGAGGTGTGTATAGGTTACTCCACTGAGGTGTACAGGTTATTCCACTGAGGTGTACAGGTTATTCCACTGAGGTGTACAGGTTATTCCACTGAGGTGTGTATAGATTATTCAAATGAGGTGTGTATAGGTTATTCCACTGAGGTGTGTATAGCTTATTCCACTGAGGTGTGTATAGGTTACTCCACTGAGGTGTGTATAGGTTATTCCACTGAGGTGTACAGGTTATTCCACTGAGGTGTGTATAGGTTATTCCACTGAGGTGTGTATAGGTTATTCCAATGAGGTGTGTGTAGCTTATTCCACTGAGGTGTGTATAGGTTACTCCACTGAGGTGTGTATAGGTTATTCCACTGAGGTGTGTATAGGTTACTCCACTGAGGTGTGTATAGGTTATTCCACTGAGGTGTACAGGTTATTCCACTGAGGTGTGTATAGGTTATTCCACTGAGGTGTACAGGTTATTCCACTGAGGGGTGTATAGGTTACTCCACTGAGGTGTGTATAGATTATTCCACTGAGGTGTGTATAGGTTATTCCACTGAGGTATATAGGTTATTCCACTGAGGTGCGTATGTTACTCCACTGAGGTGTGTATAGGTTATTCCACTGAGGTGTACAGGTTATTCCACTGAGGTGTGTATAGGTTATTCCACTTAGGTTTGTATAGGTTATTCCACTGAGGTGTGTATAGGTTATTCCACTGAGGTGTGTATATGTTATTCAACTGAGGTATGTATAGGTTATTCCACTGAGGTGTGTATAGGTTATTCCACTGAGGTGTACAGGTTATTCCACTGAGGTGTGTATAGGTTATTCCAATGAGTTGTGTATAGGTTATTCCACTGAGTTGTGTATAGCTTATTCCACTGAGGTGTGTATAGTTTACTCCACTGAGGTGTGTATAGGTTATTCCACTGAGGTGTGTATAGGTTACTCCACTGAGGTGTGTATAGGTTACTCCACTGAGGTGTGTATAGGTTATTCCACTGAGGTGTACAGGTTATTCCACTGAGGTGTGTATAGGTTATTCCACTGAGGTGTGTATAGGTTACTCCACTGATGTGTGTATAGGTTATTCCACTGAGGTGTACACGATATTCCACTGAGGTGTGTATAGGTTATTCCAATGAGGTGTGTATAGGTTATTCCACTGAGGTGTGTATAGCTTATTCCACTGAGGTGTGTATAGGTTACTCCACTGAGGTGTGTATAGGTTATTCCACTGAGGTGTACAGGTTATTCCACTGAGGTGTGTATAGGTTATTCCACTGAGGTATGTATAGGTTATTCCACTGATGTCTGTATAGGTTATTCCACTGAGGTGTACATGTTATTCCACTGAGGTGTGTATAGGTTACTCCACTGAGGTGTGTATCGGTTATTCCACTGAGGTGTGTACAGGTTATTCCAATGAGATATGTATAGGTTATTCAGCTGAGGTGTGTATAGGTTATTCCACTGAGGTGTGTATAGGTTACTCCACTGAGGTGTGTATATGTTATTCAACTGAGGTGTACAGGTTATTCCACTGAGGTGTACAGGTTATTCCACTGAGATGTGTACAGGTTATTCCACTGAGGAGTGTACAGGTTATTCCACTGAGGTGTATATAGGTTATTCCACTGAGGTGTATATAGGTTATTCCACTGAGGTGTGTATCGGTTACTCCACTGAGGTGTATAGGTTATTCCACTGAGGTGTTTACAGGTTATTCCACTGAGGTGTACAGGTTATTCCACTGAGGTGTGTATAGGTTATTCCACTGAGGTGTATAGGTTAATCCACTGAGGTGTATAGGTTACTCCACTGAGGTGTACAGGTTACTCCACTGAGGTGTGTACAGGTTATTCCAATGAGATGTGTATAGGTTATTCAGCTGAGGTGTGTATAGCTTATTCCACTGAGGTGTGTATAGGTTACTCCACTGAGGTGTACAGGTTATTCCACTGAGGTGTACAGGTTATTCCAATGAGGTGTGTATAGGTTATTCCACTGAGGTGTGTATAGCTTATTCCACTGAGGCGTGTATAGGTTACTCCACTGAGGTGTGTATAGGTTATTCCACTGAGGTGTACAGGTTATTCCACTGAGGTGTACAGGTTATTCCACTGAGGTGTGTATAGGTTATTCCAATGAGGTGTGTATAGGTTATTCCACTGAGGTGTGTATAGCTTATTCCACTGAGGTGTGTATAGGTTACTCCACTGAGGTGTGTATAGGTTATTCCACTGAGGTGTGTATAGGTTACTCCACTGAGGTGTGTATAGGTTATTCCACTGAGGTGTACAGGTTATTCCACTGAGGTGTACAGGTTATTCCACTGAGGTGTGTATAGGTTATTCCACTGAGGTGTGTATAGCTTATTCCACTGAGGTGTGTATAGGTTACTCCACTGAGGTGTGTATAGGTTATTCCACTGAGGTGTACAGGTTATTCCACTGAGGTGTGTATAGGTTATTCCACTGAGGTGTGTATAGGTTATTCCAATGAGGTGTGTGTAGCTTATTCCACTGAGGTGTGCATAGGTTACTCCACTGAGGTGTGTATAGGTTATTCCACTGAGGTGTGTAAAGGTTACTCCACTGAGGTGTGTATAGGTTATTCCACTGAGGTGTACAGGTTATTCCACTGAGGTGTGTATAGGTTATTCCACTGAGGTGTACAGGTTATTCCACTGAGGTGTGTATAGGTTATTCCACTGAGGTGTGTATAGGTTACTCCACTGAGGTGTGTATAGGTTATTCCACTGAGGTGTACAGGTTACTCCACTGAGGTGTGTACAGGTTATTCCAATGAGATGTGTATAGGTTATTCAGCTGAGGTGTGTATAGCTTATTCCACTGAGGTGTGTATAGCTTATTCCACTGAGGTGTGTATAGGTTACTCCACTGAGGTGTACAGGTTATTCCACTGAGGTGTACAGGTTATTCCAATGAGGTGTGTATAGGTTATTCCACTGAGGTGTGTATAGCTTATTCCACTGAGGCGTGTATAGGTTACTCCACTGAGGTGTGTATAGGTTATTCCACTGAGGTGTACAGGTTATTCCACTGAGGTGTACAGGTTATTCCAATGAGGTGTGTATAGGTTATTCCACTGAGGTGTGTATAGCTTATTCCACTGAGGCGTGTATAGGTTACTCCACTGAGGTGTGTATAGGTTATTCCACTGAGGTGTACAGGTTATTCCACTGAGGTGTGTATAGGTTATTCCACTGAGGTGTATAGGTTAATCCACTGAGGTGTATAGGTTACTCCACTGAGGTGTACAGGTTACTCCACTGAGGTGTGTACAGGTTATTCCAATGAGATGTGTATAGGTTATTCAGCTGAGGTGTGTATAGCTTATTCCACTGAGGTGTGTATAGGTTACTCCACTGAGGTGTACAGGTTATTCCACTGAGGTGTACAGGTTATTCCAATGAGGTGTGTATAGGTTATTCCACTGAGGTGTGTATAGCTTATTCCACTGAGGCGTGTATAGGTTACTCCACTGAGGTGTGTATAGGTTATTCCACTGAGGTGTACAGGTTATTCCACTGAGGTGTACAGGTTATTCCACTGAGGTGTGTATAGGTTATTCCAATGAGGTGTGTATAGGTTATTCCACTGAGGTGTGTATAGCTTATTCCACTGAGGTGTGTATAGGTTACTCCACTGAGGTGTGTATAGGTTATTCCACTGAGGTGTGTATAGGTTACTCCACTGAGGTGTGTATAGGTTATTCCACTGAGGTGTACAGGTTATTCCACTGAGGTGTACAGGTTATTCCACTGAGGTGTGTATATGTTATTCCACTGAGGTGTGTATAGCTTATTCCACTGAGGTGTGTATAGGTTACTCCACTGAGGTGTGTATAGGTTATTCCACTGAGGTGTACAGGTTATTCCACTGAGGTGTGTATAGGTTATTCCACTGAGGTGTGTATAGGTTATTCCAATGAGGTGTGTGTAGCTTATTCCACTGAGGTGTGCATAGGTTACTCCACTGAGGTGTGTATAGGTTATTCCACTGAGGTGTGTATAGGTTACTCCACTGAGGTGTGTATAGGTTATTCCACTGAGGTGTACAGGTTATTCCACTGAGGTGTGTATAGGTTATTCCACTGAGGTGTACAGGTTATTCCACTGAGGTGTGTATAGGTTATTCCACTGAGGTGTGTATAGGTTACTCCACTGAGGTGTGTATAGGTTATTCCACTGAGGTGTACAGGTTACTCCACTGAGGTGTGTACAGGTTATTCCAATGAGATGTGTATAGGTTATTCAGCTGAGGTGTGTATAGCTTATTCCACTGAGGTGTGTATAGCTTATTCCACTGAGGTGTGTATAGGTTACTCCACTGAGGTGTACAGGTTATTCCACTGAGGTGTACAGGTTATTCCAATGAGGTGTGTATAGGTTATTCCACTGAGGTGTGTATAGCTTATTCCACTGAGGCGTGTATAGGTTACTCCACTGAGGTGTGTATAGGTTATTCCACTGAGGTGTACAGGTTATTCCACTGAGGTGTACAGGTTATTCCACTGAGGTGTGTATAGGTTATTCCAATGAGGTGTGTATAGGTTATTCCACTGAGGTGTGTATAGCTTATTCCACTGAGGTGTGTATAGGTTACTCCACTGAGGTGTGTATAGGTTATTCCACTGAGGTGTGTATAGGTTACTCCACTGAGGTGTGTATAGGTTATTCCACTGAGGTGTACAGGTTATTCCACTGAGGTGTACAGGTTATTCCACTGAGGTGTGTATAGGTTATTCCACTGAGGTGTGTATAGCTTATTCCACTGAGGTGTGTATAGGTTACTCCACTGAGGTGTGTATAGGTTATTCCACTGAGGTGTACAGGTTATTCCACTGAGGTGTGTATAGGTTATTCCACTGAGGTGTGTATAGGTTATTCCAATGAGGTGTGTGTAGCTTATTCCACTGAGGTGTGCATAGGTTACTCCACTGAGGTGTGTATAGGTTATTCCACTGAGGTGTGTATAGGTTACTCCACTGAGGTGTGTATAGGTTATTCCACTGAGGTGTACAGGTTATTCCACTGAGGTGTGTATAGGTTATTCCACTGAGGTGTACAGGTTATTCCACTGAGGTGTGTATAGGTAATTCCAATGAGGTGTGTATAGGTTATTCCACTGAGGTGTGTATAGCTTATTCCACTGGGGCGTGTATAGGTTACTCCACTGAGGTGTGTATAGGTTATTCCACTGAGGTGTGTATAGGTTACTCCACTGAGGTGTGTATAGGTTATTCCACTGAGGTGTACAGGTTATTCCAATGAGGTGTGTATAGGTTATTCCACTGAGGTGTGTATAGCTTATTCCACTGAGGCGTGTATAGGTTACTCCACTGAGGTGTGTATAGGTTATTCCACTGAGGTGTACAGGTTATTCCACTGAGGTGTGTATAGGTTATTCCACTGAGGTGTATAGGTTAATCCACTGAGGTGTATAGGTTACTCCACTGAGGTGTACAGGTTACTCCACTGAGGTGTGTACAGGTTATTCCAATGAGATGTGTATAGGTTATTCAGCTGAGGTGTGTATAGCTTATTCCACTGAGGTGTGTATAGGTTACTCCACTGAGGTGTACAGGTTATTCCACTGAGGTGTACAGGTTATTCCAATGAGGTGTGTATAGGTTATTCCACTGAGGTGTGTATAGCTTATTCCACTGAGGCGTGTATAGGTTACTCCACTGAGGTGTGTATAGGTTATTCCACTGAGGTGTACAGGTTATTCCACTGAGGTGTACAGGTTATTCCACTGAGGTGTGTATAGGTTATTCCAATGAGGTGTGTATAGGTTATTCCACTGAGGTGTGTATAGCTTATTCCACTGAGGTGTGTATAGGTTACTCCACTGAGGTGTGTATAGGTTATTCCACTGAGGTGTGTATAGGTTACTCCACTGAGGTGTGTATAGGTTATTCCACTGAGGTGTACAGGTTATTCCACTGAGGTGTACAGGTTATTCCACTGAGGTGTGTATATGTTATTCCACTGAGGTGTGTATAGCTTATTCCACTGAGGTGTGTATAGGTTACTCCACTGAGGTGTGTATAGGTTATTCCACTGAGGTGTACAGGTTATTCCACTGAGGTGTGTATAGGTTATTCCACTGAGGTGTGTATAGGTTATTCCAATGAGGTGTGTGTAGCTTATTCCACTGAGGTGTGCATAGGTTACTCCACTGAGGTGTGTATAGGTTATTCCACTGAGGTGTGTATAGGTTACTCCACTGAGGTGTGTATAGGTTATTCCACTGAGGTGTACAGGTTATTCCACTGAGGTGTGTATAGGTTATTCCACTGAGGTGTACAGGTTATTCCACTGAGGTGTGTATAGGTTATTCCACTGAGGTGTGTATAGGTTACTCCACTGAGGTGTGTATAGGTTATTCCACTGAGGTGTACAGGTTACTCCACTGAGGTGTGTACAGGTTATTCCAATGAGATGTGTATAGGTTATTCAGCTGAGGTGTGTATAGCTTATTCCACTGAGGTGTGTATAGCTTATTCCACTGAGGTGTGTATAGGTTACTCCACTGAGGTGTACAGGTTATTCCACTGAGGTGTACAGGTTATTCCAATGAGGTGTGTATAGGTTATTCCACTGAGGTGTGTATAGCTTATTCCACTGAGGCGTGTATAGGTTACTCCACTGAGGTGTGTATAGGTTATTCCACTGAGGTGTACAGGTTATTCCACTGAGGTGTACAGGTTATTCCACTGAGGTGTGTATAGGTTATTCCAATGAGGTGTGTATAGGTTATTCCACTGAGGTGTGTATAGCTTATTCCACTGAGGTGTGTATAGGTTACTCCACTGAGGTGTGTATAGGTTATTCCACTGAGGTGTGTATAGGTTACTCCACTGAGGTGTGTATAGGTTATTCCACTGAGGTGTACAGGTTATTCCACTGAGGTGTACAGGTTATTCCACTGAGGTGTGTATAGGTTATTCCACTGAGGTGTGTATAGCTTATTCCACTGAGGTGTGTATAGGTTACTCCACTGAGGTGTGTATAGGTTATTCCACTGAGGTGTACAGGTTATTCCACTGAGGTGTGTATAGGTTATTCCACTGAGGTGTGTATAGGTTATTCCAATGAGGTGTGTGTAGCTTATTCCACTGAGGTGTGCATAGGTTACTCCACTGAGGTGTGTATAGGTTATTCCACTGAGGTGTGTATAGGTTACTCCACTGAGGTGTGTATAGGTTATTCCACTGAGGTGTACAGGTTATTCCACTGAGGTGTGTATAGGTTATTCCACTGAGGTGTACAGGTTATTCCACTGAGGTGTGTATAGGTAATTCCAATGAGGTGTGTATAGGTTATTCCACTGAGGTGTGTATAGCTTATTCCACTGGGGCGTGTATAGGTTACTCCACTGAGGTGTGTATAGGTTATTCCACTGAGGTGTGTATAGGTTACTCCACTGAGGTGTGTATAGGTTATTCCACTGAGGTGTACAGGTTATTCCACTGAGGTGTACAGGTTATTCCACTGAGGTGTGTATAGGTTATTCCAATGAGGTGTGTATAGGTTATTCCACTGAGGTGTGTATAGCTTATTCCACTGAGGTGTGTATAGGTTACTCCACTGAGGTGTGTATAGGTTATTCCACTGAGGTGTGTATAGGTTACTCCACTGAGGTGTGTATAGGTTATTCCACTGAGGTGTACAGGTTATTCCACTGAGGTGTACAGGTTATTCCACTGAGGTGTGTATAGGTTATTCCACTGAGGTGTGTATAGCTTATTCCACTGAGGTGTGTATAGGTTACTCCACTGAGGTGTGTATAGGTTATTCCACTGAGGTGTACAAGTTATTCCACTGAGGTGTGTATAGGTTATTCCACTGAGGTGTGTATAGGTTATTCCAATGAGGTGTGTGTAGCTTATTCCACTGAGGTGTGCATAGGTTACTCCACTGAGGTGTGTATAGGTTATTCCACTGAGGTGTGTATAGGTTACTCCACTGAGGTGTGTATAGGTTATTCCACTGAGGTGTGTATAGGTTACTCCACTGAGGTGTGTATAGGTTATTCCACTGAGGTGTACAGGTTATTCCACTGAGGTGTGTATAGGTAATTCCAATGAGGTGTGTATAGGTTATTCCACTGAGGTGTGTATAGCTTATTCCACTGGGGCGTGTATAGGTTACTCCACTGAGGTGTGTATAGGTTATTCCACTGAGGTGTGTATAGGTTACTCCACTGAGGTGTGTATAGGTTATTCCACTGAGGTGTACAGGTTATTCCACTGAGGTGTACACGTTATTCCACTGAGGTGTGTATAGATTATTCAAATGAGGTGTGTATAGGTTATTCCACTGAAGTGTGTATAGGTTACTCCACTGAGGTGTGTATAGGTTATTCCACTGAGGTGTACAGGTTATTCCACTGAGGTGTGTATAGGTTATTCCACTGAGGTGTGTATAGGTTATTCCAATGAGGTGTGTGTAGCTTATTCCACTGAGGTGTCTATAGGTTACTCCACTGAGGTGTGTATAGGTTATTCCACTGAGGTGTGTATAGGTTACTCCACTGAGGTGTGTATAGGTTATTCCACTGAGGTGTACAGGTTATTCCACTGAGGTGTGTATAGGTTATTCCACTGAGGTGTGTATAGGTTACTCCACTGAGGTGTGTATAGGTTATTCCACTGAGGTATACAGGTTATTCCATTGAGGTGTGTATAGGTTATTCCACTGAGGTGTGTAGATGTTCATCCATTGAGGTGTGTATATGTTATTCCACTGAGGTGTGTCAATGTTATTCCACTGAGGTGTGTATACGTTACTCCACTGAGGTGTGTATAGGTTATTCCACTGAGGTGTACAGGTTATTCCACTGAGGGGTGTATAGGTTACTCCACTGAGGTGTGTATAGATTATTCCACTGAGGTGTGTATAGGTTATTCCACTGAGGTATATAGGTTATTCCACTGAGGGGTGTATAGGTTACTCCACTGAGGTGTGTATAGATTATTCCACTGAGGTGTGTATAGGTTATTCCACTGAGGTGTACAGGTTATTCCACTGAGGTGTGTATAGGTTATTCCACTTAGGTTTGTATAGGTTATTCCACTTAGGTTTGTATAGGTTATTCCACTGAGGTGTGTATAGGTTATTCCACTGAGGTGTGTATATGTTATTCAACTGAGGTGTACAGGTTATTCCACTGAGGTGTGTATAGGTTATTCCACTGAGGTATGTATAGGTTATTCCACTGAGGTGTACAGGTTATTCCACTGAGGTGTGTATAGGTTATTCCAATGAGGTGTGTATAGGTTATTCCACTGAGTTGTGTATAGCTTATTCCACTGAGGTGTGTATAGTTTACTCCACTGAGGTGTGTATAGGTTATTCCACTGAGGTGTGTATAGGTTACTCCACTGAGGTGTGTATAGGTTATTCCACTGAGGTGTGTATAGGTTACTCCACTGAGGTGTGTATAGGTTATTCCACTGAGGTGTACAGGTTATTCCACTGAGGTGTGTATAGGTTATTCCACTGAGGTGTGTATAGGTTACTCCACTGAGGTGTGTATAGGTTATTCCACTGAGGTATACAGGTTATTCCACTGAGGTGTGTATAGGTTATTCCACTGAGGTGTGTAGATGTTCATCCATTGAGGTGTGTATATGTTATTCCACTGAGGTGTGTCAATGTTATTCCACTGAGGTGTGTATAGGTTATTCCACTTAGGTTTGTATAGGTTATTCCACTGAGGTGTGTATAGGTTATTCCACTGAGGTGTGTATATGTTATTCAACTGAGGTGTACAGGTTATTCCACTGAGGTGTGTATAGGTTATTCCACTGAGGTATGTATAGGTTATTCCACTGAGGTGTGTATAGGTTATTCCACTGAGGTGTGTATAGGTTATTCCACTGAGGTGTACAGGTTATTCCACTGAGGTGTGTATAGGTTATTCCACTGAGGTGTGTATAGGTTACTCCACTGAGGTGTGTATAGGTTACTCCACTGAGGTGTGTATAGGTTACTCCACTGAGGTGTGTATAGGTTATTCCACTGAGGTGTACAGGTTATTCCACTGAGGTGTTTATAGGTTATTCCACTGAGGTGTATAGGTTACTCCACTGAGGTGTGTATAGGTTATTCCAATGAGGTGTGTATAGGTTATTCCACTGAGGTGTGTATAGCTTATTCCACTGAGGTGTGTATAGCTTACTCCACTGAGGTGTGTATAGGTTATTCCACTGAGGTGTACAGGTTATTCCACTGAGGTGTGTATAGGTTATTCCACTGAGGTATGTATAGGTTATTCCACTGAGGTGTGTATAGGTTACTCCACTGAGGTGTGTATAGATTATTCAAATGAGGTGTGTATAGGTTATTCCACTGAGGTGTGTATAGGTTATTCCACTGAGGTGTGTATAGGTTACTCCACTGAGGTGTGTATAGGTTATTCCACTGAGGTGTACAGGTTATTCCACTGAGGTGTTTATAGGTTATTCCACTGAGGTGTATAGGTTACTCCACTGAGGTGTGTATAGGTTATTCCAATGAGGTGTGTATAGGTTATTCCACTGAGGTGTGTATAGCTTATTCCACTGAGGTGTGTATAGGTTACTCCACTGAGGTGTGTATAGGTTATTCCACTGAGGTGTACAGGTTATTCCACTGAGGTGTGTATAGGTTATTCCACTGAGGTATGTATAGGTTATTCCACTGAGGTGTGTATAGGTTACTCCACTGAGGTGTGTATAGGTTATTCCACTGAGGTGTACAGGTTATTCCACTGAGGTGTGTATAGGTTATTCCACTGAGGTGTATAGGTTACTCCACTGAGGTGTGTATAGGTTATTCCAATGAGGTGTGTATAGGTTATTCCACTGAGGTGTGTATAGCTTATTCCACTGAGGTGTGTATAGGTTACTCCACTGAGGTGTGTATAGGTTATTCCACTGAGGTGTACAGGTTATTCCACTGAGGTGTGTATAGGTTATTCCACTGAGGTATGTATAGGTTATTCCACTGAGGTGTGTATAGGTTACTCCACTGAGGTGTGTATAGGTTATTCCACTGAGGTGTACAGGTTATTCCACTGAGGTGTGTATAGCTTATTCCACTGAGGTGTGTATAGCTTATTCCACTGAGGTGTGTATAGGTTACTCCACTGAGGTGTGTATAGGTTATTCCACTGAGGTGTACAGGTTATTCCACTGAGGTGTACAGGTTATTCCACTGAGGTGTGTATAGATTATTCAAATGAGGTGTGTATAGGTTATTCCACTGAGGTGTGTATAGGTTACTCCACTGAGGTGTGTATAGGTTATTCCACTGAGGTGTACAGGTTATTCCACTGAGGTGTGTATGGGTTATTCCACTGAGGTGTGTATAGGTTATTCCAATAAGGTGTGTGTAGCTTATTCCACTGAGGTGTGTATAGGTTACTCCACTGAGGTGTGTATAGGTTATTCCACTGAGGTCTGTATAGGTTATTCCAATGAGGTCTGTATAGGTTATTCCAATGAGGTGTACAGGTTATTCCACTGAGGTGTGTATAGGTTATTCCACTGAGGCGTGTATGGGTTACTCCACTGAGGTGTGTGTATAGGTTATTCCACTGAGGTGTACAGGTTATTCCACTGAGGTGTGTATAGGTTATTCCACTGAGGTGTGTATAGCTTATTCCACTGAGGTGTGTATAGCTTATTCCACTGAGGTGTGTATAGGTTACTCCACTGAGGTGTGTATAGGTTATTCCACTGAGGTGTGTATAGGTTATTCCACTGAGGTGTGTATAGGTTACTCCACTGAGGTGTGTATAGGTTATTCCACTGAGGTGTACAGGTTATTCCACTGAGGTGTACAGGTTATTCCACTGAGGTGTGTATAGATTATTCAAATGAGGTGTGTATAGGTTATTCCACTGAGGTGTGTTAAGGTTACTCCACTGAGGTGTGTATAGGTTATTCCACTGAGGTGTACAGGTTATTCCACTGAGGTGTGTATAGGTTATTTCACTGAGGTGTGTATAGGTTATTCCAATGAGGTGTGTGTAGCTTATTCCACTGAGGTGTGTATAGGTTACTCCACTGAGGTGTGTATAGGTTATTCCACTGAGGTGTGTATAGGTTACTCCACTGAGGTGTGTATAGGTTATTCCACTGAGGTGTACAGGTTATTCCACTGAGGTGTGTATAGGTTATTCCACTGAGGTGTACAGGTTATTCCACTGAGGTGTGTATAGGTTATTCCACTGAGGTGTGTATAGGTTACTCCACTGAGGTGTGTATAGGTTATTCCACTGAGGTGTGTATAGGTTACTCCACTGAGGTGTGTATAGGTTACTCCACTGAGGTGTGTATAGGTTACTCCACTGAGGTGTGTATAGGTTATTCCACTGAGGTGTGTATAGGTTATTCCACTAGGTGTACAGGTTACTCCGTTGAGGTGTGTACAGGTTATTCCACTGAGGTGTGTACAGGTTATTCCACTGAGGTGTGTATAGGTTATTCCACTGAGGTGTGTATATGTTACTCCACTGAGGTGTGTATAGGTTATTCCACTGAGGTGTGTATAGGTTACTCCACTGAGGTGTGTGTATAGGTTATTCCACTGAGGTGTACAGGTTACTCCACTAAGGTGTGTATAGGTTATTCCACTGAGGTGTATAGGTTATTCCACTGAGGTGTGTAAAGGTTTCTCCCCTGAGGTGTACAGGTTATTCCACTGAGGTGTACAGGTTACTATATGGAGGTTGGGATATTGCATTATCAAATTTATGCGGCACAAGACCCCATCGAAAACAAGATGGTATATTTAAAAGATTCGTAAGTGTTGTCCTAAAAATTCCAATTATACAAACATGTTGTGCTCACTTTCGTGTGCGGTATTGAATTGGATTCTTGCATGATTTGGGCAGTGGATAGCAGGCAGCACAGCACACAGGTCTCAACCACACAATTTATTGTTCTGCCAGAGATGCAGAAAGTTTCAGCAGCCATTGCCACTGAGTGGAGGCAGTTGTACATTGTATTTATGACAAGATCAGGTAGGCCAGGCAGGTTTCAGCCCTGAGTTCCAATGGGGGTTCCCTTGGCTCTCATCTGAACGTGTCACTGTGTGTCGGTGCGTAGTCGGTCTATCCAAAAGAAAAATGTCATCAGGACCCCCCTCCCCCTTGAATTCCCCCCATGCCTCCCCGTACTCTTTCCCAGTGATTCCTTGATCTGCAAGTACCCTGTCGGCCCATATCAGAAGACTTGCTGCATGGCAGTAGGTTTGAATCAAACCACAATCGACGGATACATTTTTCATTCCTGGCCATTCTGGAAGAAGGAAATAATGTGTGGAACCAGCCTTTTCTTCTTAGATTAAACTCTTATGCTTTTAGGGTTTATTTTTCCTGCTCTGTTTGAAGTGGGGGATAATATTATTTTGGGAAAGCGTTTCATCTCCAAAAGGCTTGCTGATTAAAAACTGTGAGGGTCTGAGAGATCCTCAAGGTGCTGCCTCTCATCTCTCGGCCTATCTGTGTGTGTGTGAGAGAGGGTTCATGGGTATATTGGTAAACGTGAGTTTGTGTGCGACTCTGTGGGGTGCTGCAGTGTACGAAAGTGTGTGTGTGTGTGCGCACACGTTTGTGTCTTTGTGTGTGTTTCCTTTAAGTGAGATGTGGGTGCCAGTGGCGTCTGGCCTGTCTCACTCATGTGGCTCTCTGCTCCATCTGCTTAGATCACCTGGGGAGAGGCGCTTAAACTGCAGCCCTGTGTGCGTGTGTGTGTGTGTGTCAGAAATCTGCCTGTCTGTTAATGATCCATCTGCGGCATAATTGCAGGCATGATAAATTAAACAAATACTTCATTCAGTTAACTATTTACCGTATACTCTACATCAGATCAAACTGTCTTCTCATCTCCACACTTTGTTAATGACTTTTATTACCTTTCACACATCATCTGAGTGATTATGTGGATTTATAAATACTACATTTATTATCGTGTGTGTGTGTGTGTGTGTCAGGGGTTTAGGATGTTCTAGTTCGTGTTACATTAGATGCATGTTGACAAACTACACAGTGTGCCTCAATGACCTCCATCTCAGTGGAAATAAATAACCCCTATTTCACAACCTTGCTGTTTTCTGCTGATGGGAATTGTAAAGTGCTTTGCCTTAATCTCCCTCTTAAGGCTGGAGTTAGATGATTGTTATCCTTTTAAGAAAAATGTAATAAATATTGCTATTTAATGCAGGAAACCAATCGCATCCCTGCTAAGATGAGGGAACCTTTAGTACGGTAAACCAATCGCATCCCTGCTAAGAAGATAGTACCTTTAGTAGTGTAACCAAATCGCACCCCTGCTAAGATGATAGTACCTCTAGTAGCTTAACCAAAGCAGCCCCCCTGCTAAGATAATAGTACCTCTAGTAGCGTAACCAAATCTCATCCCTGCTAAGAGAATAGTACCTTTAGTAGTGTAACCAAATCTCATCCCTGCTAAGATAATAGTACCTTTAGTAGTGTAACCAAATCACACCCCTGCTAAGATGATAGTACCTTTTAGTAGTGTAACCAAGCAGCACCCCTGCTAAGATGATAGTACCTCTAGTAGCTTAACCAAAGCAGCACCCCTGCTAAGATAATAGTACCTCTAGTAGCGTAACCAAAGCAGCACCCCTGCTAAGATGATAGTACCTTTAGTAGTGTAACCAAATCTCACCCCTGCTAAGATGATAGTACCTTTAGTAGTGTAAACAAATCTCACCCCTGCTAAGATGATAGTACCTTTAGTAGTGTAAACAAATCACACCCCTGCTAAGATGATAGTACCTTTAGTAGTGTAAACAAATCTCATCCCTGCTAAGATGATAGTACCTCTAGTAGCTTAACCAAAGCAGCACCCCTGCTAAGATGATAGTACCTTTAGTAGTGTAACCAAATCTCACCCCTGCTAAGATGATAGTACCTTTAGTAGTGTAAACAAATCTCACCCCTGCTAAGATGATAGTACCTTTAGTAGTGTAAACAAATCACACCCCTGCTAAGATGATAGTACCTTTAGTAGTGTAAACAAATCTCATCCCTGCTAAGATGATAGTACCTCTAGTAGCTTAACCAAAGCAGCACCCCTGCACTTATTGCTCTCATTGCACTGTTAGTGTTGATCATTTCTTAGGGACTATGCTTGTTTGTTCATGCTATTGTTTTTAATCCCTTATTGTATTCCCACTCACTCTGAATAAGGGACCGGGCAGCAACTACATGACTATGGCAGGAGCTTGCTGTGTGCTGTCTGTGAGGGTCTCGTCTCATGCTCTGATCCTCTTCCTCCACTCCAGGTCAGTGACGGACCCCCGGGATGGAAAGCGCGTCGCCCTCAAAAAGATGCCCAACGTCTTCCAAAACCTCGTCTCCTGTAAGAGGGTCTTCCGCGAGCTGAAGATGCTGTGCTTCTTCAAACATGATAATGTGAGTGGGTGGACAGCCTCCCTCCTCCCACCTCAATGTCAATGCCCTCCCCTCTTTTGATACCTCCCTCTTTCCTTCTCTTCTACCTGTCACCGCCGAACCTTGTTTCTTCCTCTCTGTCCTTTCCTATTCTCTCTCTCTCTCTGATCCCTCTCACCCTCCGCTCCCTACAGACGTGCCTGACCTCCTCTCCTCTCCACAGGTGCTCTCGGCTCTCGACATCCTACAGCCTCCACACATCGACTACTTTGAGGAAATGTATCCTTAGACTGGCCACAATGTCATCGGTTATGTGGCCTGTATTCATCAAACCCCTTCCTTCCAGTCTCACAATCGTAGGAGTTTAAAACAACCTCTTGCACATATTCCATGCAATTTTTTTAAGCAGCTTTGTTAGCTATCAGTGAATCTCCCAGGCTGCTGGTTCCTTCCACAGATTAAAGCGGACAGACTTGTTTGCTGTAGATTAAATCTGTCCTTGTTGCATTGTTTAGATGGGATGTCTTGTGTTGTGTCATTGCTGCTAAATTGGCTCAGCCCGTATGGAGTCAGTCCAGATCCAGTCTGAGACCTGCTGGAGATTGTAGACTCTCTCTCTCTATCACCTATTCCCAGTGAAGTCTATGTCTGCTGGGGTTGTTAAAATGGTGAGATTTTACTGAGCTGTCTCATTGACATTATTTTGCCTCCAGGAGTGACAGTTGGGGGCGTGGGAGGAGACCGGAGGCAAGGAGCTGTGCTTGCTGATTCAGTGGGAGATAGATAGGGATGATCTACTAGCAGGTAGCATCTACCTCCTTTTCACTCTTATAGGTGGTTGGGGGGTGGTAGTTTGGCTGTTTGTTTACCCACCGCTATCCCCATATTGGTGCTCATCAGTCGACAGCACTATCAGTTGGATTCAGGTGACTGACTAACTGACTATGGCCTTGGAAAAACGAGTTGAGCCTGCTCCCATTCTGCATGTTCAGGGTCAAGGGAAAGGCACAAGCCTGTCACCCACACCTTTAGTTATCTTTTCCTTGGCGTCCCGGCACTTAACTGCCTAATGGTTTATTTTGGGTGGAGGAGGATGAGGAGGGTGGATGGAGGGAAGGAGTGTAAAATGTTGACACGTCCCATTTAGTTTCCTTTCGTATTTCTAATATTTCCTTGATGGGCTGGAATTGGAGGAATGAGGTTTGAGGCTTTCCGAGCTTTCTCTGTAATCTAGCATATAATTTAATCATCCAAATTACACGCTGCTCCCCCGTATTGAACTGGCTCCCGGTCACTCCATATGCTCTAATAAGCCCTTCCCTATTTTAGATCTCTCTAAACCAAGTGGGCTTTCTTTGGTTATGTCTTGGCAGCCTTTCTAGTGAATTATGAGAGAAAGAATAGAAACAAAACCCACTTTGTCTTTATTAGCTGAGAGATTTATTTACCTCTGTATTTTTTTGACGTTACTCATTCGTCATAGTGATTATTTGCTTTGCTCTTAAATGTGTGACATTCTGCTGCTTTTGGACTCACTTTAAAGCACACAATGGAAGCCCGTAAATAGTGTACTGTATAGCAGCATTTCTCTGTGTGCTTTTTGATACTAGAATATACAACAACAAGAACGACTGGGATATATGCTGTGCTCTCGCGTGCAACTTCTGCCTTTGAGAGTGTTAGGGGGAGTGGTAGCATATTGAACTCAGGCGGTTTATTTGAAGGCTGGCAGGATCCCTATCTTTCTCTCCACTCTCTCTCTTTCTCTCCTTTTATATCTCTCATTCTCTCTCTCTCATGGCATGTTTAGCAAGGGAGATGCAAGGGAGAGAGAGAAAGGGAGATGAGGATGTTGGGGAGCTAGGAGGTTTTACCGGGAGTGTTGTCACACACCTTTCCTGGAAACGTTCCCATCTCCACAGACAGCAGGCAGGCAGGCATGCAGGCAGGGCCCTTGGCAGGAACAGCAGGACAAAGCTCTGGAGAGCCGGAAGGTAGACCAGGAATAGGCTCTGGAAACAGATATGTCATCTGGATTTTCACTCTCTCTCTCTCTCTCTCTCTCTCTCTCTTCCTGTCTCTCTCTTTCTCTGTGTGTGTCTCTCTTTTATCTATTTGCTTTGTTAAAATCCCCAGCTACAATAAATGCAGCCTCACGATATATGGTTTCCAGTTTACATAGAGTCCAGTTAAGTTCCTTGTGTGCCAGCTTGGTGTCTGCTTGAGGGGGAATGTACACCGCTGTGACGATAACTGACGAGAATTCTCTTGGAAGGTAATATGGCCGGCATTTGATTGTAAAGAATTCTAGGTCGGGTGAGCAGAAGGACTTGAGTTCCTGTATGTTGTTATGATTACACCATGAGTCGTTATTCATAAACACCCCCGTCCTTCCTCTTCCCAGAGAGGTGTTTATCTCTGTTGGCGCGATGCGTGGAGAAGCCCAGTGGCTGTACCGATTCTGACAACATATCCAGAGAGAGCCATGTTTCCGTAAAACAGAGAATGTTACAATCTCTGATGTCTCTCTGGAAAGCAACCCTTGCTCGAATTATGTCTACCTTGTTGTCACGAGACTGGACATTGGTGAGTAGTATACTCGGGAGCGGTGGGCAATGTGCACGTCTACGGAGCCTGACCAGGAGGCCGCTCCATCCGCCCCTTAGATTTATTGTCCTGGGTGGTGGTTCAAACAGATGATCCGCTTCAGGAAAGTCGTAATGTTGGTAAGTTGACGTCGCTCTTATATCCAATAGTTCTTCCCAGCTGTATGTAATTAGATGTAAGATTTCCTGGGGTAACAATGTAAGAAATAATACATAAAAAATAAAATACTGCAAGTTTCCTAAGGACTCGATGCGAGGCGACCATCTCTGTCGGAACCATCTTTTGAAGGTCAGATAGAGGAGAGGCGTTGTATTGTGAGGTGTTGTTTTATTTGTGTTTTAAAGCTTGTTTTGCTGTTTGCCAGAGTAATTTCAGATGGAATCGAGTTTCATGTGATCATGGCTCTGTATAATACTGTGCGTTGCCTTGAATTTGGGGACTGTGAAGAGACTCCTGGTGGGGTAAGTATGTATTTTAGAGCTATATGTAAGTTGATTATTCAAACAATTTGGACATTTCAATACAATAATATTTCTCACAAAAACAATAATTTGTTAGTTCTGTATGTGAAGCTAAGTGGAAAGTGTGCAGCTCTGTTTTGAGCCAGCTGCAGCTTCTTTTTTTTAAATAACAGACCCTCCCCATCTTCACAACAACTTTGTCAATATGACTTGACCATAATAATTGACCATCCAATGTTATACCTAGGATTTTAGCTTCCTCAACTTACTCAATGGTCACACCATTTCTACACAACTCCAGTTGAGGTTTAGGTCTCAGAGAATGTTTTGAACCAAAAATTGCTTTTAGATTTAGTTATATTTAAGAGCCGTTCTGAAACTGACTGTAACTCCTTATTTAGAATTTCAGAGCTCACTGGCTTTGGGTGCTGACATGTAGAGTTTGGAATGATCTGCATACATAATTATTCTACACTGAACAAAAATATAAACACAACATGCAACAATTTCAAAGATTTTATACTTTGGTATATGTTATGATAGCAACGTATGCTAAAGCTGGTATTCAACGCAGTTCCAGCCAGCACAGCTCGCCGACTGTCATGGAAACCTGGCTAGCTATATAGCTAGCAGCTAGGCTAACTGCTTCACTAAGCAGCAGCTCTTCAGACTTTAGGGTTTGGCAGTATCCCAGGACAGATAGTAGTGGTCCCAGCAACTGAGCATAACCCCATCACAATATTTAAAATAAACAGTTAGGTTAGTTAATAAATGTTTTTCTCTTCAAGAAAAGCCTTTTCCAGAAACTTTAAAAAACAAACCAAGCTCTCTAGTTTCGCGTTCAGCATGCAGCGCGCTCTGATGACGTTGTACATATGCTTAGTGAAGTGGACACAAGGAACTTGAAGCTCTCGACCCGCTCCACTACAGCCCTGTCGATGGGGCCGTGCTCGGCCCTCCGTTTCAGCTCCTTTGTCTTGCTGACGTTGTGGGAAAGGTTGATGTCAATGGCCCCACACTGCCAGGTCACTGACCTCTTCCCTAAAGGCTGTCTCATCGTCATTGGTGATCAGGCCTACCACCGTCGTGTTGTCAGCAAACAGCAAAATATTTAGTTGCATATGCAACCAAATTGGTTGTAGTTTAGAGCCCTGGTTAGGGGTTGAGGCCTGTAGCTCTGCTAACTTGTGATAATTTCCTCTGTGGGGTTTGGTGTGCATGCTTTTTTTCTCTGTACTTTTGTGGGGGGTTAGCACCCCCTCATCTCATTCTCCAGCCTGGTTAACAAGGTTAACATGCGACCAGAATGTAGTTTACCACCTACCAACACCCTTACTAGTCCGGCTAAAAACTACTTCACTCTCTCATCTCACCATTTTTGTTCAGAGGTCAACTTTATGGTCTTCCACTAAGGGTTATCTCCAGAGTGATCTGAGCCAACGTGTCTCCACTTCAAATCAAATCAAATCAAATGTATTTATATAGCCCTTCGTACATCAGCTGATATCTCAAAGTGCTGTACAGAAACCCAGCCTAAAACCCCAAACAGCAAGCAATGCAGGTGTAGAAGCACGGTGGCTAGGAAAAACTCCCTAGAAAGGCCAATACCTAGGAAGAAACCTAGAGAGGAACCAGGCTATGTGGGGTGGCCAGTCCTCTTCTGGCTGTGCCGGGTGGAGATTATAACAGAACATGGCCAAGATGTTCAAATGTTCATAAATGACCAGCATGGTCGAATAATAATAAGGCAGAACAGTTGAAACTGGAGCAGCAGCACAGTCAGGTGGAAGTTGAAACTGGAGCAGCAGCATGGCCAGTTGGACTGGGGACAGCAAGGAGTCATCATGTCAGGTAGTCCTGGGGCATGGTCCTAGGGCTCAGGTCAGTTGAAACTGGAACAGCAGCATGGCCAGGTGTACTGGGGACAGCAAGGAGTCATCATGTCAGGTAGTCCTGGGGCATGGTCCTAGGGCTCAGGTCCTCCGAGAGAGAGAAAGAAAGAGAGAAGGAGAGAATTAGAGAACGCACACTTAGATTCACACAGGACACCGAATAGGACAGGAGAAGTACTCCAGATATAACAAACTGACCCCAGCCCCCCGACACATAAACTACTGCAGCATAAATACTGGAGGCTGAGACAGGAGGGGTCAGGAGACACTGTGGCCCCATCCGAGGACACCCCCGGACAGGGCCAAACAGGAAGGATATAACCCCACCCACTTTGCCAAAGCACAGCCCCCACACCACTAGAGGGATATCTTCAACCACCAACTTACCATCCTGAGACAAGGCTGAGTATAGCCCACAAAGATCTCCGCCACGGCACAACCCAAGGGGGGGGGGCGCCAACCCAGACAAGATGACCACAACAGTGAATCAACCCACTCAGGTGACGCACCCCCTCCAGGGACGGCATGAGAGAGCCCCATTCAAGCCAGTGACTCAGCCCCTGTAATAGGGTTAGAGGCAGAGAATCCCAGTGGAAAGAGGGGAACCGGCCAGGCAGAGACAGCAAGGGCGGTTCGTTGCTCCAGAGCCTTTCCGTTCACCTTCCCACTCCTGGGCCAGACTACACTCAATCATATGACCCACTGAAGAGATGAGTCTTCAGTAAAGACTTAAAGGTTGAGACCGAGTTTGCGTCTCTGACATGGGTAGGCAGACCGTTCCATAAAAATGGAGCTCTATAGGAGAAAGCCCTGCCTCCAGCTGTTTGCTTAGAAATTCTAGGGACAATTAGGAGGCCTGCGTCTTGTGACCGTAGCGTACGTGTAGGTATGTACGGCAGGACCAAATCAGAGAGATAGGTAGGAGCAAGCCCATGTAATGCTTTGTAGGTTAGCAGTAAAACCTTGAAATCAGCCCTTGCTTTGACAGGAAGCCAGTGTAGAGAGGCTAGCACTGGAGTAATATGATCAAATTTTTGGGTTCTAGTCAGGATTCTAGCAGCCGTATTTAGCACTAACTGAAGTTTATTTAGTGCTTTATCCGGGTAGCCGGAAAATAGAGCATTGCAGTAGTCTAACCTAGAAGTGACAAAAGCATGGATTAATTTTTCTGCATCATTTTTGGACAGAAAGTTTCTGATTTTTGCAATGTTACGTAGATGGAAAAAAGCTGTCCTCGAAATGGTCTTGATATGTTCTTCAAAAGAGAGATCAGGGTCCATAGTAACGCCGAGGTCCTTCACAGTTTTATTTGAGACGACTGTACGACCATTAAGATTAATTGTCAGATTCAACAGAAGATCTCTTTGTTTCTTGGGACCTAGAACAAGCATCTCTGTTTTGTCCGAGTTTAATAGTAGAAAGTTTGCAGCCATCCACTTCCTTATGTCTGAAACACATGCTTCTAGCGAGGGCAATTTTGGGGCTTCACCATGTTTCATTGAAATGTACAGCTGTGTGTCATCCGCATAGCAGTGAAAGTTTACATTATGTTTTCGAATAACATCCCCAAGAGGTAAAATATATAGTGAAAACAATAGTGGTCCTAAAACGGAACCTTGAGGAACACCGAAATTTACAGTTGATTTGTCAGAGGACAAACCATTCACAGAGACAAACTGATATCTTTCCGACAGATAAGATCTAAACCAGGCCAGAACATGTCCGTGTAGACCAATTTGGGTTTCCAATCTCTCCAAAAGAATGTGGTGATCGATGGTATCAAAAGCAGCACTAAGGTCTAGGAGCACTAAGGTCTAGGAGGTAACTGTTCATTACCTCACACACACACACACACACAAACATACATCATGGAAGGCTAGTGAATTACTGACACAGCAACAGGCTATTTATAGACCTCAACGTGACATGGCATGGGGCTATCACAACCTGCCAAGAAAACGAGAGAGTAAGAGAGCATGTTCAAGGCAACCACATGCCTGCCTGCTTTACAGGAGTCTGTTATGGAGAGTTTCACATTGTCAGGAAACTTGGACTTGGCTATTGAATCTAATCCCCAGGCTTATGTTTGGTTGACCACTGCTGTTTCTATTTTCTAGAATTCCTAGAAATACCCCTCTGAAAAATGATATTATCCTGCTGAAATGTCTTACTGAAATACCTAGTCTGGAAATGGGTGGCTAATCTGAATAGGCTCTGTAGCTCTGAGTAGTGTGGTGTGTTTGACTGAGGTCTGACAGCATCTATGTGTCAGATATATAGTGAGTCATTTGCTGTTCCGGAAGTGACTGTACCTATTTTCGTATAAAGGTCTCTGCTGAAGTTGCTTGCGTGCATGTATGAATGAGAAAGAGTGAGAGGTCTGACACACCCCTTCTGCCTTTTGTGTGTGCGTGTGTGTTTATTAAGCACCCACGGTAGAGTACTGTAGGCTGGTGTGGGCTCCGTCTTGGTCTGCTCTGTCAGAACAGGAATATGAATGTGATCTCCACATATCTACACGCTGGTTATTATGTAGAGGGGGTGTTTTTAATCAGGTAGCATATTATAGTGAATACACTCTTCTATCCAAACACACAGTTAGACCTGCGTAGCCTGGTAATAATTAAACTGCTCCTGACACAGGAAGACATGATTACAGCCTGATGCACTACACCAAGGCAGAAGGGAGGGAGGGACACTCACAGGCAATTAGATGAAATGTAAATATGGATTTAGGAAGACGTTTCAGGTGCTTCATTACATGACTTCTATTGCTCATGGTCGTTATTATGAAATGGATGGACATGCTTGGATTTTCATCAGGAAACAAAATGACTCATCCCAATGCACAGTGCCATACAATAGGAGGATCTGTCGTGTTCTGCTACAATATGACCTTTAATGGAGGGGGGGTTCTCATCTTCCACTGTCATTTAAACAGGGGAAACCCGAAGAGGTCTGAAAATGTCTTTTATGTTTCCCCTTACCTCACCTTGCCAACGTGTGTTTACATTAGTACTTTGCCTCTTCCCTCCCTCTCCTCTCTTCTGTGGGTTAGTCATACACGGAGGGGGAGGGGTGACACCTTGACATACAGCAGACCCCAGGTGCCTCTCTGTCATTTCCCATGCCATTTCCCACTTCTCGAATGCGTTGGTTGGCATAGTAACAGGTAACCAGAGCCCTCTGGGAGTGTGTTCTGCGCCAGGTCACATGGTTAAAAGGGGAAGGATTGCTCACAGGTGGCCAAGCCAGGGATGCCATAGCCGACACAGACTAACCCAACTAGTTTATACACACAGTAATACTGGAGTTTCAGTGTAGAAGTATATAACGAGCTACCTTAGTTCACAGGCATCTACCCTTTATATACATTTGAAGTCAGAAGTTTACATACACTTAGTTTGGAGTCATTAAAACGTGTTTTTCAATCACTCCACAAATTTCTTCTTAACAAACTATAGTATTTGCAAGTCGGTTAGGCTATCTACTGTGTGCATGACACAAGTATTTTTTCCAACAATTGTTTACAGACAGAATATTTCACATATAATTCACTGTTTCACAATTCTAGTGGGTCAGAAGTTTACATACACTAAGTTGACTGTCCCTTTTAACAGCTTTGAAAATTCCAGAAAATTATGTCATGGCTTTAGAAGCTTCTGATAGGCCAATTGACATAATTTGAGTCAATTGGAGGTGTACCTGTGGATGTATTTCAAGGCCTACCTTCAAACTCAGTGCATCTTTGCTTGACATCATGGGAAAATCAAAAGAAATCAGCCAAGACCTCAGAAAATAAATTGTAGACCTCCACAAGTCTGGTTCATCCTTGGGAGCAATTTCCAAACACCTGAAGGTACCACGTTCATCTGTACAAAAAATAGTTCGCAAGTATAAACTAGAGGTCGACCGATTATGATTTTTCAACTCCGATACCGATTATTGGAGGACCAAAAAAGCCAATGCCGATTTTTTTTTTTTTTTTTTAATTTGTAATAATGACAATTACAACAATCCTGAATGAACACTTATTTTAACTTAATATAATACATCAATATAATCAATTCAGCCTCAAGTAAACAATGAAACATGTTCAATTTGGTTTAAATAATGCAAAAACAAAGTGTTGGAGAAGAAAGTAAAAGTGCAATATGTGCTATGTAAGAAAGCTGACGTTTCAGTTCCTTGCTCAGAACATGAGAACATATGAAAGCTGGTGGTTCCTTTTAACATGAGTCTTCAATATTCCCAGGTAAGGATATTTTAGGTTGTAGTTATTATAGGAATTATCGCTCCTCCCTGGGCTCGAACCAGCAACACAACGACAACAGCCACCATCGAAGCAGCGTTACCCATGCAGAGCAAGGGGAACAACTACTAGAAGGCTCAGAAAGAGTGACGTTTGAAACGCTATTAAAGCGTGCTAACTAGCTAGCCATTTCACTTCGGTTACACCAGCTTCATCTCGGGAGTTGATAGGCTTGAAGTCATAAACAGCGTAATGGTTGAAGCACAACGAAGAGCTGCTGGCAAATGCACAGAAGTGCTGTTTGAATGAATGTTTAAGTGCCTGCTTCTGCTTACCACCGGTCAGTCAGATACTTAGATACTTGTATGCTTGTAGGCTCAGTCAGATTAGGACACGCTAGATAATATCTAGTAATATCATCAACCATGTGTAGTTAACTAGTGATCATGATTGATTGTTTTTTATAAGATACGTTTAATGCAACTTACCTTGGCTACTGCATTCGCGTAACAGGCAGTCTCCTTGTGGAGTGCAACGTGAGAGAGGCAGGTCGTTATTGCGTTGGACTAGTTAACAGTAAGGTTGCAAGATTGGATCCCCCGAGCTAACAAGGTGAAAATCTGTCGTTCTGCCCCTGAACGAGGCAGTTAACCCACCTAGGCCGTCATTGAAAATAAGAATGTGTTCTTAACTGACTTGCCTAGTTAAATAAAGGTATAAAAAAATACAAATAAAAAAATCGGCGCCCAAATATACCAATTTCTGATTGTTATGAAAACTTGAAATCAGCCTTAAATATTCGGCCATTCCGATTAATCTGTCGACCTCTAGTATAAACACCATGGGACGACGCAGCCGTCATACCGCTCAGGAAGGAGACGCGTTCTGTCTCCTAGAGATGAACGTACTTTGGTGCGAAAAGTGCAAATCAATCCCAGAACAACAGCAAAGGACCTTGTGAAGATGCTGTAGGAAACAGGTACAAAAGTATCTATATCCACAGTAAAACGAGTCCTATATCGACATAACCTGAAAGGCCGCTCAGCAAGGAAGAAACCACTGCTCCAAAACCGCCTTAAAAAATGCAACTACACATAGGGACAAGATTTATACTTTTTGGAGAAATATCCTCTGGTCTGTTGAAACAAAAATAGAACTGTTTGGCCATAATGACCATCGTTATGTTTGGAGGAAAAAGGGGGAGGCTTTTAAACCGAAGAACACTATCCCAACCTTGAAGCACGGCGGTGGCAGCATCATGTTATGGGGTGCTTTGCTGCAGGAGGGACTGGTGCACTTCACGAAATAGATGGCATCATGAGGGAGTCAAATTATGTGTATATTTTGAAGCAACAATTCAAGACATCAGTCTGGAAGTTAAAGCTTGGTTGCAAATGGGTCTTCCAAACGACCCCAAGCATACTTCCAAAGTTGTGGCAAAATGTCTTAAGGACAACAAAGTCAAGGTAATGGAGTGGCCATCACAAAGCCTGACCTCAATCCTATAGAAAAACTGTGGGCAGAACTGAAAAAATGTGTGCGAGCAAGGAGGCCTACAATCCTGACTCAGTTACACCAGCTCTGTCAGGAGGAATGGGCCAAGATTCACCCAACTTATTGTGGGAAGCTTGTGGAAGGCTACCCAAAACGTTTGACCCAAGTTAAGCAATTTTAAAGCAACGCCACCAAATACTAATTGAGTGTATGTAAACTTCTGACCCACTGGGAATGTGATGAAAGAAATAAAAGCTGAAATAAATAATTATCTCTACTATTATTCTGACATTTCACATCCTTAAAATAAAGTGGTGATCCTAACTGACCTAAGATGGCATTTTACTAGAATTAAATGTCAGGAATTTAAATGTACACTGCTCAAAAAAATAAAGGGAACACTTAAACAACACAATGTAACTGTGAAATCAAACTGTCCACTTAGGAAGCAACACTGATTGACAATAAATTTCACATGCTGTTGTGCAAATGAAATAGACAACAGTTACAGCAATTAGCAAGAGACCCCCAATAAACGAGTGGTTCTGCAGGTGGTGACCACAGACCACTTCTCAGTTCCTATGCTTCCTGGCTGATGTTTTGGTCACTTTTGAATGCTGGTGGTGCTTTCACTCTAGTGGTAGCATGAGACGGAGTCTACAACCCATACAAGTGGCTCAGGTAGTGCAGCTCATCCAGGATGGCACATCAATGCGAGCTGTGGCAAGAAGGTTTGCTGTGTCTGTCAGCGTAGTGTCCAGAGCATGGAGGCGCTACCAGGAGACAGGCCAGTACATCAGCAGACGTGGAGGAGGTCGCAGGAGGGCAACAACCCAGCAGCAGGACTGCTACCTCCGCCTTTGTGCAAGGAGGAGCAGGAGGAGCACTGCCAGAGCCCTGCAAAATGAACTCCAGCAGGCCACAAATGTCCATGTGTCTGCTCAAACGGTCAGAAACAGACTCCATGAGGGTGGTATGAGGTGGGGGTTGTGCTTACAGCTCAACACCATGCAGGACGTTTGGCATTTGCCAGAGAACACCAAGATTGGCAAATTCGCCACTGGCGCCCTGTGCTCTTCAGATGAAAGCAGGTTCCCACTGAGCACATGTGACAGACGTGACAAAGTCTGGAGATGCCGTGAGGAACGTTCTGCTACCTGCAACATCCTCCAGCATGACCGGTTTGGCAGTGGGTCAGTCATGGTTTGGGGTGGCATTTCTTTGGGGGCCGCACAGCCCTCCATGTGCTTGCCAGAGGTAGCCTGACTGCCATTAGGTACCGAGATGAGATCCTCAGACCTCTTGTGAGACCATATGCTGGTGCGGTTGGCCCTGGGTTCCTCCTAATGCAAGACAATGCTAGACCTCATGTGGCTGGAGTGTGTCAGCAGTTCCTGCAAGAGGAAGGCATTGATGCTATGGACTGGCCCGCCCGTTCCCCAGACCTGAATTTAATTGAGCACATCTGGGACATCATGTCTCGCTCCATCCACCAACGTTACTTTGCACCACAGATCCCTCAGGAGACCATCCGCCACCTCATCAGGAGCATGCCCAGGCGTTGTAGGGAGGTCATACAGGCACGTGGAGGCCACACACACTACTGAGGCTCATTTTGACTTGTTTTAAGGATATTACATCAAAGTTGGATCAGCCTGTAGTATGGTTTTCCACTTGAATTTTGAGTGTGACTCCAAATCCAGACCTCCATGGGTTGATACATTTGATTTCCATTGATAATTTTTGTGTGATTTTGTTGTCAGCACATTCAACTATGTAAAGAAAAAAGTATTTAATAAGAATATTTCAGTCATTCAGATCTAGGATGTGTTATTTTAGTGTTCCTTTATTTTTTGAGCAGTGTATTTGGCTAAGGTGTATGTAAACTTCTGATTTCAACTGTATGTTGCCCTCTCCATGTAAGGAGTGATGCTGGAGAGGAGAAGCCGGTACAGGGAGTCAAACATTTAATAGGGAACAGACATGGAACAAGACAGGAACAGCAGCAGAACACGGGTAACACGGACATATGACAATCAATCCCGAAGCAGGGAACAGAGCTGGGGAACAGACAGATATAGGGAAAGTAATGGCACATCTATTGAGTCCACGTGAGTCCAATGATCGCTGATGCGTGTGACGGGGGGAAGGCAGGTGTGCGTACTGATGGTGACTTGAGTGCGTAATGCTGGGGATCCTGGCGCCCTCGAGCACCAGGGGGAGGAAGAGCGGGAGCAGGCGTGACACTCCATTCTTGTTGTAAAATGGAGTAGCAGAAACTGATCCCCAGTTTCCCATCCATTCCTCTCCTCATACTGTAGGTTACTCTGCTCCATCCCCATCACTCCTCTGAATGACTAGAGGTGTCCAGAGCCCCAATGGCTGGTGTTCTGTCTCTCTCTCTCACTATCAATCAAGGCATGCCTTTGTACCCGGAAAGATAGAGAGCCTTGTTATTGTCACCACAGCAGCACAGCAGAGAGAGAGTCAACCACCACCAAGCGAACATGGGCCACAGAGGAAAGAGTGTAGTTTGCATTTCAGTGGAGCAATCAAGCATGCAGATGATTTGCATGAGGATAATTATACAGTATTAGAGACAGGACAAAAGTAATCTGTTCCCTGCCCTGTCACTGATACAATTGAGGGAATTTTTCATCTGTGCATTGTTGGCAATGATGAGTTGGTTCATACATGAATTGTCAGACTACTTTACCTGTTGCGTGGTTTTTAAAAACTATTATTGAAAATATGTTGTCATTATTAGCCATTGTCACTTTGAGATGACATGGATGCATAGCTAAATATCATTTGCTCCCACATGGGGTGTCCTTCCCCCGTGGTGTGTCATGGCATGGCTCTAAATTTAGACCACTTTAACAAAATATGAATGATTAATAAATGTTTAAGGCTATACCCTGCATGTTGCTGGAGAAGCCATACACTATTTATAATGGAGAGTGAGAGTATATACTGTGGTGAGACGCAGGGTGGCAATTAAGCATTTCGTTTTATCAAGCAGAAAGGAAGCATCTGGAGCCGTGCCCAGGCCAGATAGATGGATCCTTGGCCCCTGGGCCTCATGTTCTCCAATGTGGTGTGGCAGGTTGGCACTTCTCTTCTCCATGTGTCAGAGACGCTAGCAGAGAGGGGATAGGGTAGAAGTTTGCAAGGGAGAGGCCTTGTGATAGAGAGGGAGTGTGTGCGGCAAGGGAGAGGCCTTGTGATAGAGAGAGGGAGGGAGTGTTAGGAAGAGGTGTTACTGGAAGGAGTGTTTAAGTGAGAGCCTTGTGATGGAGGGAGTGTGTGAGGCAAGTGATAAAATACAGAGGGAGCGAGGGGTGAAGGGTAAAGGCACACAGTTGAAGTCAGAAGTTTACATACACTTATGTTGGAGTCATTAAAACTAGTTTTTCAACCACTTTTTCAACTTCTTGTTAACAAACTATAGTTTTGGTTAGGGCATCTACTTTGTGCATGACACAAGTCATTTTTCCAACAATTGTTTGCAGACAGATTATTTCACGTATAATTGACTGTATCACAATTCCAGTGGGTCCAAAGTTTACATACACTAAGTTGACAGTGCCTTTAAACAGCTTGGAAAATTCCAGAAAATGATGTCATGGCTTTAGAAGCTTCTGATTGGCTAATTGACATAATTTGAGTCAATTGTAGGTGTACCTGTGGATGTATTTCAAGGCCTACCTTCAAACTCAGTGCCTCAACAATAGTACACAAGTATAAACACCATAAGACCACACAGCCGTCATACCGCTCAGGAAGGAGACACATTCAGTCTCCTAGAGATGAATGTACTTTGGTGCGAAAAGTGCAAATCTATCCCAGAACAACAGGAAAGGACCTTCTGAAGATGCTGGAGGAAACAGGTACAAAAGTATCTATAGCCACAGTAAAACAAGTCCTATATCAACAAGGATGAAGCTACTGCTCCAAACCGACCTTAAAAAAAGCAAGACTACGATTTGCAGCTGCACATGGTGACAAAGACCGTACTTTTTGGAGAAATGTCCTCTGGTCTGATGAAACATAAATAGAACTGTTTGGTCATAATGACCATCGTTATGTTTGGAGGAAAAAGGGGGGTGTCACGCCTTGACCTTAGAGAGCCTTTTTATTCCTCTATTTGGTTAGGTCAGGGTGTGATTTGGGTGGGAATTCTAGTTGGCCTATTTCTTTGTTTTTGGCCGAGTGTGGTTCCCAATCAGAGGCAGCTGTCTATCGTTGTCTCTGATTGGGAATCATTCTTAGGCAGCCTTTTTCCCACCTAATGTTGTGGGTAATTATTTGTTTTCTGTCCGTTTACCTTTTTTTTGTGAATGTTTCACTTTATTATAACCAACACAAAAACATTCTATGGCAATCTTCATTAGCATCGAAGTGCCCCTGTGATATGCAGCTTTTCAGGGAAGCTAGAAACCAATATACACAGGCAGTTAGAAAAGCCAAGGCTAGCTTTTTCAAGCAGAAATTTGCTTCCTGCAACACAAACTCAAAAAAGTTCTGGAACAATGTAAAGTCCATGGAGAATAAGAACACCTCCTCCCAGCTGCCCACTGCACTGAGGATAGGAACCACTGTCACCCCTGATAAATCCACTATAATTGAGAATTTCAATAAGCATTTTTCTACAGCTGGCCGTGCTTTCCACCTGGCGACCCCTACCCCGGTCAACAGCACTGCACCCCCCACAGCAACTCGCCCAATCCTTCCCCATTTCTCCTTCTCCCAAATCCAGTCAGCTGATGTTCTGAAAGAGCTGCAAAATCTGGACCCCTACAAATCAGCCGGGCTAGACAATCTGGACACTTTATTTCTAAAATAATCTGCCGAAATTGTTGCAACCCCTATTACTAGCCTGTTCAACCTCTCTTTCGTGTCGTCTGAGATTCCCAAAGATTGGAAAGCAGCTGCCGTCATCCCCCTCTTCAAAGGGGGGGACACTCTTGACCCAAACTGCTACAGACCTATATCTATCCTACCCTGCCTTTCTAAGGTCTTCGAAAGCCAAGTCGACAAACAGATTACCAACCATTTCGAATCCCACCATACCTTCTCCGCTATGCAATCTGGTTTCAGAGCTGGTCATGGGTGCACCTCAGCCACGCTCCTAAACGATATCTTAACCGCCATCGATAAGAAACAATACTGTGCAGCCCTATTCATTGACCTGGCCAAGGCTTTCGACTCTGTCAATCACCACATCCTCATCGGCAGACTCGATAGCCTTGGTTTCTCAAATGATTGTTTCGCCTGGTTCACCAACTACTTCTCTGACAGAGTTCAGTGTGTCAAATCGGAGGGCCTGTTGTCCGGGCCTCTGGCAGTCTCTATGGGGGTGCCACAGGGTTCAATTCTTGGACCGACTCTCTTCTCTGTATACATCAGTGATGTCGCTCTTGCTGCTGGTGAGTCTCTGATCCACCTCTACGCAGACTACACCATTCTGTATACTTCTGGCCCTTCTTTGGACACTGTGTTAACAACCTTCCAGACGAGCTTCAATGCAATACAACTTTCCTTCCGTGGCCTCCAATTGCTCTTAAATACAAGTAAAACTAAATGCATGCTCTTCAACCGATCGCTGCCTGCAACTGCCAGCCCGTCCAGCATCACTACTCTGGACAGATCTGACTTAGAATATGTGGACAACTACAAATACCTAGGTGTCTGGTTAGACTGTAAACTCTCCTTCCAGACTCACATCAAACATCTCCAATCCAAAGTTAAATCTAGAATTGGCCTCCTATTTCGCAACAAAGCATCCTTCACTCATGCTCCCATTGTAAAACTGACCATCCTACCGATCCTCTACTCAATAAATTGGATGCAGTCTATCACAGTGCCATCCGTTTTGTCACCAAAGCCCCATATACTACCCACCACTGCGACCTGTACTCTCTCGTTGGCTGGCCCTCTCTTCATACTCGTCGCCAAATCCACTGTCTCCAGGTCATCTACAAGACCCTGCTAGGTAAATTCCCCCCTTATCTCAGCTCACTGGTCACCATAGCAGCACCCACCTGTAGCATGCGCTCCAGTAGGTATATCTCTCTGGTCACCCCTAAAACCAATTCTTCCTTTGGTCGCCTCTCCTTCCAGTTCTCTGCTGCCAATGACTGGAACGAACTACTAAAATCTCTGAAACTGGAAACACTTATCTCCCTCACTAGCTTTAAGCACCAGGTGTCAGAGCAGCTCACAGATTACTGCACCTCTACATAGCCCATCTATAATTTAACCCAAACAACTACCTCAACTACCTCTCCCCCCTACTGTATTTATTTAGCTCATTTTGCACCCCATTATTTCTACCATTCCAGTGTTTTACTTTCTATATTGTATTTACAACGCCACCATGGCCTTTTTTTGCCTTTACCTCCCTTATCTCACCTCACTTGCTCATTTTTCTACTGTATTATTGACTGTATGTTTGTTTTACTCCATTTGTAACTCTGTGTTGTTGTATGTGTCGAACTGCTTTGCTTTATCTTGGCCAGGTCGCAAATGGATATGAGAACTTGTCCTCAACTTGCCTACATGGTTAAATAAAGGTTAAATAAATCAAATTTAAGATGTGGAATTACATGCACGCTGCGCCTTGGCTCATTTATGACAGGGAGTTTGAAGACAGCGGACCTGAGAGGGGGAGGCTTGCAAGCTGAAGAACACCATCTCAACCTTGAAGCACGGGGGGTGGCAGCATCATGTTGTGGGGGTGCTTTGCTGCAGGAGGGACTGGTGCACTTCACAAAATAGATTGCATCATGAGGAGAAAAATTATGTGGATATATTGAAGCAACATCTCAAGACATCAGTCAGGAAGTTAAAGCTTGGTTGCAAATAGGTCTTCCAAATGGACAATGACCCCAAGCATACTTTCAAAGTTGTGGCAAAATGGCTTAAGGACAACAAATTCAATGTATTGGACTGGCCATCACAAAGCCCTGACCTCAAGCCTATAGAAAAACTGTGGGCAGAACTGAAAAAGCATGTGTGAGCAAGGAGGCCTACAAACCTGACTCAGTTACACCAGCTCTGTCAGGAGGAATGGGCCAAAATTCACCCAACTTATTGTGGGAATCTTGTGGAAAGCTACCCAAAACGTTTGACCCAAGTTAAACAATTTAAAGGCAATGTTACCAAATAGTAATTCAGTGTAAGTAAACTTCTGACCCACTGGGAATGTGATGAAAGAAATAAAAGCTGAAATAAATAATAATTTCTACTATTATTCCAACATTTCACATTCTTAAAATAAAGTGGTGATCCTAACCGACCTAAGACAGGGAATTTTTACGAGGATTAAATGTCAGGAATTGAGTTTACATGTATTTGGGTAACGTGTATGTAATCTACCGATTTCAACTGTATATCTAGTAATGTGTGTGTGTGTGTGTGTGTGTACATCTGTAATGTCCATGTTAATGTTTTTAAATGTATGTAAATTGTGAAGTATTTTTTTCTGTAATGTCTTGTTCATTATGTCAGTTCCCAGGAAGACACGCTGTCGCTTTTGCCATTGGTTAATAAAAAATAAAAAAGGGCTGTTAAAGAGGGGGAGTTGTTGAGCAGCTGACATGGGGGGGGTATTTGCAGGGAGGCAAGGACCCAACGGAGCACAAGGCACCCAGTGTCCTCAGCCCCCTCCAGCTGGCTGTGGCTGTGTGTGAGTGTGTGTGGCCTCAACCTTTCTCCACTGGTGTGGTGTGGCCTCAAACTTCTTCTACTGGTGTGGTGTGACTTAAACCTTGTTCTATTTGTATGGTGTGGTCTGACCTTCCTCCACTAGTGTGCTGTGGTGGTAACCTTCCTCCATTAGTGTGGTGTGGCCTCGGTGTGGTGTGGCCTCAACCTTCCTCCACTGGTGTGGTGTGGTCTCAACCATCTTTAACTGGTGTGGTCTCAACCTTTTTCCACTGGTGTGGTGTGGTCTCAACCTTCCTCCACTGGTGTGGTGTGGGCTCTGCCTTCCTCCACTTGTGTGGTGTGGTGTCAACTTTCATCAACTTGTGTGGTGTGGTGTCAACTTTCATCAACTTGTGTGATGTGGTGTCAACTTTCATCAACTTGTGTGGTGTGGTGTCAACTTTCATCAACTTGTGTGGTGTGGTGTCAACTTTCATCAACTTGTGTGGTGTGGTGTCAACTTTCATCAACTTGTGTGGTTTGGCTTCAACCTTCCTCAACTTGTGTGGTGTGGTGTCAACTTTCATCAACTTGTGTGTTGTGGTGTCAACTTTCATCAACTTGTGTGGTGTGGCGTCAACCTTCCTCCAATGGTGTGGTGTGGCCTCAGCCTTCCTCCACTGGTATGGTGTGGCCTCAACCTTCCTCCACTGGTGTGGTGTGGTCTCAACCTTCCTCCACTGGTGTGGTCTCAACCTTCCTCCACTGGTGTGGTGTGGTCTCAACCTTCCTCCACTGGTGTGGTGTGGTGTGGTCTCAATCTTCCTCCACTGGTGTGGTGTGGTGTGGTCTCAACCTTCCTCCACTGGTGTGGTGTGGTGTGGTCTCAACCTTCCTCCACTGGTGTGGTGTGGTCTCAACCTTCCTCCACTGGTGTGGTGTGGTCTCAACCTTCCTCCACTGGTGTGGTGTGGTCTCAACCTTCCTCCACTAGTGTGGTGTGGTCTCAACCTTCCTCCACTGGTGTGGTGTGGTCTCAACCTTCCTCCACTGGTTTGGTGTGGTCTCAACCTTCCTCCACTAGTGTGGTGTGGTCTCAACCTTCCTCCACTTGTGTGGTGTGCACTGCCTCTTCTTTTCCTTTTCTGGGTTCAGGCCTCAAGTAGCTACATTCCATCTTTATTGGTGGTGTTGTTTGTATGTGTGGGTGTGCGTGCGTGTGTGTGGGTGTGCGTGTATGTGTGTGTGTGTGTGCGTGTGCTTTTGTCAGAGGTGGCTGGCTTAGCTGTGGAGGGTTGATGAGGCAATGCTGCACGCTAAGCTCTCATAACTCTTTTCCTCTCTCTCTCTTTCTGTCTAGCTCTCTCTATCTCTCTTTGTCTCTCTGTCTGTCTCTCCTCTCTCTCTCTGTTTATCTCTCTGTCTGTCACTCTCTCTCTCTGTCTAGCTCTCTATCTCTATCGCTCTGTCTTTCTCTCTCTCTCTGTCTCTTTTTGTCTGTCTCTCTCCTCTCTCTCTGTCTAGCTCTTTATCTCTATCGCTCTGTCTTTCTCTGTCTGTCTCTCTCTCTCTGTCTCGCTCTCTCTGTCTCGCTCTCTCTGTCTCGCTCTCTCTGTCTAGCTCTCTCTGTCGGTCTCTCTCTGTCGGTCTCTCTCTGTCGGTTACTCTCTCTGTCGGTCTCTCTGTCTTTCTGTCTCTCTGTATCTGTTTCTCTATTTGTTTGTCTCTCTGTCTCTCTCTGACTAGCTCTCTTTCTCTATCTCAATTGCTCTGTCTCTCTGTCTTGCTCCCTCTCTCTCCCTATCGCTCTGTCTCTCTCTCTCTCTCTCTCTCTCTCTCTCTCTCTCTCTCTTTCTGTCTAGCTCTGTCTCTCTCTCTGGTTAAAATACAAAAGGGAAAAATAAACAAGCATGAATATGGGTTGTGTATACAGTAGTGTTTGTTCTTCACTGGTTGTCCTTTTCTTGTGGCAACAGGTCACAAATCTTGCTGCTGTGATGGCACTGTGGTATTGGGTTTGTTTTCAAATTCTTTGTTCTGTGTAATATGAGGGAAATATGTGTCTTTAATATGGTCATACATTTGTCAGGAGGTTTGGAAGTGCAGCTCAGTTTCCAACTCATTTTGTGGGCAGTGTGCACACAGCCTGTCTTCTCTTGAGAGCCAGGTCTGCCTACGGTAGCCTTTCTCAATAGCAAGGCTCTGCTCACTGAGTCTGTACATAGTCAAAGCTTTCCTTAAGTTTGGGTCAGTCACAGTCGTCAGGTATTCTGCCGCTGTGTACTCTGTTTAGAGCCAAATAGCATTCTAGTTTGCTCTGTTTTTTTGTTAATTCTTTCCAATGTGTCAAGTAATTATCTTTTTGTTTTCTCATGATTTGGTTGGGTCTAATTGTGATGTTGTCCTGGGGCTCTGTGGGGTCTGTGTTTGTGAACAGAGCCCCAGGAACAGCTTGCTTAGGGGACTCTTCTCCAGGTTCATCTCTCTGTAGGTGATGGCTTTGTTATGGAAGGTTTGGGAATCGCTTCCTTTTAGGTGGTTGTAGAATTGAACGGCTCTTTTCTGGATTTTGATCATTAGTGGGTATCGGCCTAATTCTGCTCTGCATGCATTATTTGGTGTTTTACGTTGTACATTGAGGATATTTTTGCAGAAATCTCTCTCTGTCACTCTATCTCTCGCTCTCACACACACACACACAAGTGGGCTGGGCTGGGATGCCTGTGTGCTCTGGGAGTTGGCCTGCCTGCTGACAGTGCTAGATGGCAGGATTAGGTTATTTCTATCAGAGAGGCGTTTCTATGTACTGTGGTTCAGGTATGCCACATGTATTATGTATCTGCACTGCCTGGATTTTTTATTTATTTTACCTTTATTTAACCAGGTAGGCAAGTTGAGAACAAGTTCTCATTTACAATTGCGACCTGGCCAAGATAAAGCAAAGCAGTTCGACAGATACAACGACACAGAGTTACACATGGAGTAAAACAGACATACAGTCAATAATACAGTATAAACAAGTCTATATACAATGTGAGCAAATGAGGTGGGAAGGGAGGTAAAGGCAAAAAAAGGCCATGGTGGCAAAGTAAATACAATATAGCAAGTAAAACACTGGAATGGTAGTTTTGCAATGGAAGAATGTGCAAAATAGAAATAAAAAGAATGGGGTGCAAAGGAGCAAAATAAATAAAAATTAAATACAGTTGGGAAAGAGGTAGTTGTTTGGGCTAAATTATAGGTGGGCTATGTACAGGTGCAGTAATCTGTGAGCTGCTCTGACAGTTGGTGCTTAAAGCTAGGGAGGGAAATAAGTGTTTCCAGTTTCAGAGATTTTTGTAGTCCGTTCTAGTCATTGGCAGCAGAGAACTGGAAGGAGAGGCGGCCAAAGAAAGAATTGGTTCTGGGGGTGACTAGAGAGATATACCTGCTGGAGCGTGTGCCACAGGTGGGAGATGCTATGGTGACCAGCGAGCTGAGATAAGGGGGGACTTTGCCTAGCAGGGTCTTGTAGATGACATGGAGCCAGTGGGTTTGGCGACGAGTATGAAGCGAGGGCCAGCCAACGAGAGCGTACAGGTCGCAATGGTGGGTAGTATATGGGGCTTTGGTGACAAAACGGATTGCACTGTGATAGACTGCATCCAATTTGTTAAGTAGGGTATTGGAGGCTATTTTGTAAATGACATCGCCAAAGTCGAGGATTGGTAGGATGGTCAGTTTTACAAGGGTATGTTTGGCAGCATGAGTGAAGGATGCTTTGTTGCGAAATAGGAAGCCAATTCTAGATTTAACTTTGGATTGGAGATGTTTGATATGGGTCTGGAAGGAGAGTTTACAGTCTAACCAGACACCTAAGTATTTGTAGTTGTCCACGTATTCTAAGTCAGAGCCGTCCAGAGTAGTGATGTTGGACAGGCGGGTAGGTGCAGGTAGCGATCGGTTGAAGAGCATGCATTTAGTTTTACTTGTATTTAAGAGCAATTGGAGGCCACGGAAGGAGAGTTGTATGGCATTGAAGCTTGCCTGGAGGGTTGTTAACACAGTGTCCAAAGAAGGGCCGGAAGTATACAGAATGGTGTCGTCTGCGTAGAGGTGGATCAGAGACTCACCAGCAGCAAGAGCGACCTCATTGATGTATACAGAGAAGAGAGTCGGTCCAAGAATTGAACCCTGTGGCACCCCCATAGAGACTGCCAGAGGTCCGGACAGCAGACCCTCCGATTTGACACACTGAACTCTATCAGAGAAGTAGTTGGTGAACCAGGCGAGGCAATCATTTGAGAAACCAAGGCTGTCGAGTCTGCCGATGAGGATGTGGTGATTGACAGAGTCGAAAGCCTTGGCCAGATCAATGAATACGGCTGCACAGTAATGTTTCTTATCGATGGCGGTTAAGATATCGTTTAGGACCTTGAGCGTGGCTGAGGTGCACCCATGACCAGCTCTGAAACCAGATTGCATAGCAGAGAAGGTATGGTGAGATTCGAAATGGTCGGTAATCTGTTTGTTGACTTGGCTTTCGAAGACCTTAGAAAGGCACGGTAGGATAGATATAGGTCTGTAGCAGTTTGGGTCAAGAGTATCCCCCCCTTTGAAGAGGGGGATGACCGCAGCTGCTTTCCAATCTTTGGGAATCTCAGACGACACGAAAGAGAGGTTGAACAGGCTAGTAATAGGGGTGGCAACAATTTCGGCAGATCATTTTAGAAAGAAAGGGTCCAGATTGTCTAGCCCGGCTGATTTGTAGGGGTCCAGATTTTGCAGCTCTTTCAGAACATCAGCTGAATGGATTTGGGAGAAGGAGAAATGGGGAAGGCTTGGGCGAGTTGCTGTTGGGGGTGCAGTGCTGTTGTCCGGGGTAGGAGTAGCCAGGTGGAAAGCATGGCCAGCCGTAGAAAAATGCTTATTGAAATTCTCAATTATGATGGATTTATCAGTGGTGACAGTGTTTCCTATCTTCAGTGCAGTGGGCAGCTGGGAGGAGGTGTTCTTATTCTCCATGGACTTTACAGTGTCCCAGAACTTTTTTGAGTTAGTGTTGCAGGAAGCAAATTTCTGCTTGAAAAAGCTAGCCTTGGCTTTTCTAACTGCCTGTGTATAATGGTTTCTAGCTTTCCTGAACAGCTGCATATCACGGGGGCTGTTCGATGCTAATGCAGAACGCCATAGGATGTTTTTGTGTTGGTTAAGGGCAGTCAGGTCTGGGGAGAAGCAAGGGCTATATCTGTTTCTGGTTCTAAATTTCTTGAATGGGGCATGTTTATTTAAGATGGTTAGGAAGGCATTTAAAAAAAATACTACTGACGGGATGAGATCAATATCCTTCCAGGATACCCCGGCCAGGTCGATTAGAAAGGTGTTTCAGGGAGCGTTTTACAGTGATGAGTGGAGGTCGTTTGACCGCTGACCCATTACGGATGCAGGCAATGAGGCAGTGATCGCTGAGATCTTGGTTGAAGACAGCAGAGGTGTATTTAGAGGGCAAGTTGGTTAGGATGATATCTATGAGGGTGCCCGTGTTTAAGGCTTTGGGGATGACGGAGGAGGGAGAGCAAAATGGGTCTGCCGGAGTGTCATCCCCAGGAGAGTGTGAGAGAGGCAGAAAGTGAGCAAGAAAGAAAGAAGGAAATAAATAGAGGCACCGTGGAGGTCTATTAAAACTCACAGCAGGAGCTCTTTGTGACAACGGATCGAGTCCGTACTGCTGCTCCTTGCAGAGGAATTGGAAGAACCTCTGTCAGTAACATCCATTTAAGGTGGCAGCATTTTTTTTAGGTTAGAATGTAACAGAACAGACACTGTAGATTAGTCTTTCCTCTGCCCATTCCCACTTATTTCCATTTACCCCTCCTCTCTCCACTAACTAGCTCTTCTCTGCAGAATATTTGTGTAGTCTTTGTGGTGTTGTTTTCCTTGACCACTCCTTGTCCAGCTATGTGGTGACAGAACTGATGCAGAGTGACCTCCATAAGATCATCGTGTCACCTCAACCCCTCAGCTCAGATCACGTCAAAGTGTTTCTCTATCAGATCCTCCGAGGTAAGTCCTCTCCAACACGCTCTGACACTCCCAGATCACATTACAAACATTAAAACAGGATTTTCTCACAAATATCAGTTTCAATCGTCATTTATATAAAATGGGGTGCAACCTTCGCATGAGAAACTGAATCCTTCCTGGCATGTGTTTTTTTTTTTTGCAGGACTGAAGTACCTGCACTCAGCTGGCATCCTACATCGAGACATCAAACCTGGCAACCTCCTTGTCAACAGCAACTGTGTGCTTAAGGTTGATCTACTGTCCTCTACTATCTAACATTTCCATCCTCATGTGATGATGACATGTATTAGTCAACTGAGATGTACAGTGTTATATTTATGAGGTCAAGTTGGGGTTGGATTCTCTTCTGTGGAAGTACAGTATCTGAAATACACACTCACACTCCTGACTCCTGCCCTCAGTAGCAGTCTGGTGTGGTGAGTCTCTGTAGCCTGTGTTACCGGGGGTCTGATGCACCAGTGGGATTTCTACAGTACATGGGCTCCTGACATAAATCTTCATCCTGGGGCTTGGTAATGCCTTGGTTTATGCTACCCCTAGCTCCCCATCCTCCCCCCACAGACACTGGAACGGTGCTAGTCCACGGGTGGGGGAGAGGGAAGAGAGAGAGAGAGAAAGGAAGGAAGGAGGGAAAGGGGAGAGAACAGAGTGATTCAGTGTGTTCTCTGGCTGACTCTGGAGAACAGATTGTCTTTAGCAGACATTTACTCATTTAGCTCCTAATTCTCATTTCCCAAACGGGAAACCCTCTCCACACATTCTGTGGTATTTTCAGTGGAGCCCATCCCTATCTGCCTCTGTGATGCTCCCTGCCTGCCTGTGATTGTGTGCTATCTGCCCATGATATCAATGTGTATGCCATTATTTTAGAGCGAGGCACTCCTCATTTAATTTCTGATGATGAACATAATGATGATGATGAACATCCCCTTCCAAAAATCTCCTCCCTCAGCAGCATCAGCTACTCAAGCAGTTTGATTCAGTTGTGTACAAGCAGTAATCGTCTGGAGTAACGTGACAAGGCCCGTAGCGGTGCAACACTAATGTGGCTCCCCCAATCTTTCACTTCCTGCCATTCTGTCCAGAATTTATATATAGTTAACATAGCAAAAACAAGAAATGGGAAAAAACAGCTGTTATTTAGCACGCAGCTGTCATAAGAGACCGAGGTGGAAGTGTGTCCCTGTATTGACATCGTAGAAGAGGTTGATGATTAACTTCATTGAGTGTTTTCATTGGAAATGTAATTAGTGACGCTTTTCTGATATACAGTGGCTTGTGAAAGTATTCACCCCCCTTGACATTTTTCCTATTTTGTTGCCTTACTACCTGGAATTAAAATAGATTTTTGTGGGGTTTGTATCATTTGATTTATGCAACATGCCTATGACTTTGAAGATGCAAAATATTTTTTAATTTGAAACAAACAAGAAATAATACAACAAAAAAAACAGAAAACTTGAGTGTGCATAACTCTTCCCCCCTCCCCAAAGTCAATACTTTGAAGAGCCACCTTTTGCAGCAATTACAGCTGCAAGTCTCTTGGGGTATGTCTATATAAGCTTGGCACATCTAGCCACTGGGATTTTTGAAGGCCAAACTTCAAGGCCAAACTGCTCCAGCTCCTTCAAGTTGGATAGGTTCCGCTGGTGTGCAGCAATCTTTAAGTCATTCCACATATTCTCATTTGGATTGAGGTCTGGGCTTTGACTAGGCCATTCCAAGACATTTAAATGTTTCCCCTTAAACCACTCAAGTGTTGCTTTAGCAGTATGCTTAGGGTCATTGTCCTGCTGGAAGGTGAACCTCCTTCCCAGTCTCAAATCTCTGGAAGACTGAAACAGGTTTTCCCCCAAGAATTTCCCTGTATTTAGCGCCATCCATCATTCCTTCAATTCCTACAGGTTTCCCAGTCCCTGCCGATGAAAAACATCCCCACAGCATGATGCTGCCACTACCATGCTTCACTGTGGGGATGGTATTCTCGGGGGGATGGGAGGTGTTGGGTTTGCGCCAGACATAGCTTTTTCCTTGATGGTCAAAAATCTCAATTTTAGTCTCATCTGACCAGAATACCACTTCATCCATATGTTTCTGGAATCTCCCACATGCCTTTTGGCGAACACCAAACATGTTAACTTGTTTTTTAAAATGTTTATTCAGGCAACTCTTCCGTAAAGCCCAGCTCTGTGGAGTGTACAGCTAAAAGTGGTCCTATGGACAGATACTCCAGTCCCCGCTGTGGAGCTTTGCAGCTCCTTCAGGGTTATCTTTGGTCTCTTTGTTGCCTCTCTGATTAATGCCCTCCTCACCTGGTCCTTGAGTTTTGGTGGGCAGCCCTCTCTTGGCAGGTTTGTTGTTGTGCCATATTCTTTAATTGTTTTAATAATGGATTTAATTGTGCTCCGTGGGATGTTCAAAGTTTCTGATATATTTTTACAACCCAACCCTGATCTGTACTTCTCCATAACTTTGTCCCTGACCTGTTTGGAGAGCTCCTTGGTGTTCATGGTGCTGCTTGCTTGGTGGTGCCCCTTGCTTAGTGGTGTTGCAGACTCTGGGGCCTTTCAGAACAGGTGTATATATACTGAGATCATGTGACTCTTGGATTGCACACAGGTGGACTTTTAAAAATTAATTTATGTGACTTCTGAAGGTAATTGGATCTTTTTTATTGGCTTCATAGCAGAGGGGGTGAATAGATATGCACGCACCACTTTTCAGTTTATTTTTTAATATATCATTTTCTGAAACAAGTAATTTTTTTCATTTCACTTCACCGATTTGGACTATTTTGTGTATGTCCATTACATGAAAACTAAATAAAAATCTATTTAAATTACAGGTTGTAATGTAATAAAATAGGAAAATCACCAAGGGGGATGAATACTTTGGCAAGGCACTGTAATGGCTCATCCCTTGAAGAGCTTGGGGGAAGTGAGATATGAGTCAACAAAGAATTTCGGAGCAGCTCGTTAGTCCGTTTATGAACGATCCAAATATTCCATTCTTTTGTGTCTTTAGACGAATCAGAAAATGTTCTTATTCAGTTTAACAATTTAACAATTGACACTGGCCAGTCACAGTAAGCTACCAAATAATAAATGGTGTATCTTGTAAGAAGCTGCATGCATCTAAACCTTGGGTTAGGTTGGGTTGGGAGGACTAGTCTATTTGTGTATTGGTATTGATGGATGTATTAATGTGAACATGTTCTCTGCCTTCATACCTCTTCAGATCTGTGACTTTGGGCTGGCGCGGTTGGAGGAGCTGGACGAGTCTCGTCACATGACTCAGGAGGTGGTGACACAGTATTACCGTGCGCCAGAAATCCTCATGGGCAGCCACCATTACTCCAACGCCATCGACATCTGGTCTGTAGGATGCATCTTTGCCGAGCTACTGGGCCGACGCATCCTGTTCCAGGCACAAAGTCCCATCCAGCAGGTAACCAATACTGTAAACACTGGGGACATGTTGATCTGACATGGGATACTTGCTGATCTAATATTCAGTGTAGAGCATTTCCTTGCTTACTTTATAAGAAAAAAAGTTATTGGCTATTCTTGGTTGTGTTTGTTAGTCAGTAGACTTCACTGAGGTGTGTTATTTCAGCTTGGTTTGAGCTTTCAGAGATAAAGTCTGTATTTGAAAACAGGACAGAGCTTCCTTGACCCCTTAATGTCCATGTCTCCCCAAACCTTGGGCTCTGGTCCTGCCTCCTTGACCTCCCTTTCAGAGATGACATGTTGAGTTAGATGGGGAGGAAAGCAGTCTTATGTCTCAGTACACACTACTCCCTTTCACTTCTGATATTGACACAAATAGCTCATGTCTAAATTGACTTGTTCGCAGACACTGTAAGTTTACAATGGACTGAAAAATGGCATTCTGGAGCAATAAGTCAATACACAGTGTAGCTCCCTGGAGTCCTTAACTTGGCCTGCCTCTCTCAACTCCCTCGCCTTTACTGCATATGTGCCATAGCGTGTGTGTGTGTGAGCATGTGTGGGTTTGTGTGTTTGTTCGTGCATGCGTGTGTCAAGTACAGTAACAAATGCTGCATGATGTTCTTCTGTGTGTGTTCTGTGTTGTAGCTGGATCTGATCACGGACCTGCTGGGCACTCCCTCTCTGGAGGCCATGAGGACAGCGTGTGAGGGGGCCAGGGCCCACATCCTCAGAGGACCACACAAACAGGTAGGGACATGGATGAGCAGTGTGTGTTCTCTGGTGCAGGACAGAACATTTGTCTCCTGAGCTAGGTTTTCATAAGTCCTATAAATCAAATATATTTTCGGTAATCATGGCTGGATGGGAATATGTATCTGTGACATATTTGTTTCCACACATGGTTACAGGAGTCAGACACATCAGTGATGAGTGGTCCTCAAGGACAGCAAAATGGTGTCTTAGTTTTGTTGATGTTGTTTGTTTCATTGACTTTTGAGCCATATTAAGCCAGAAGGGATCCTACTTCCTGCCACCAGTGCAGTCCCAGGACACATCGTGGGGTTGATGGGGGAGGCAGGGGGGGCTTGATGGTGGTCTGAAAAAATGTATGACACTCGCAGAAATGCAGTCGTAGGAAATGTTTTGTGGTTCATCTTTTCATCACAAAACCGACTGATTTTCCCAACTACATTTCATTGGCAAGATTAGAAAACCTAGGCATGACATGCCAGCAGCACACGCTGACACTACACATCCAAGTATTTTTTATTTCTTCTTATAATAAAAAAAAAACGCTTTACGGCGAAAGCACACCATGCGATTATCTGAGGACAGCGCCCCGCACACAAAAGCATTACATACATTTTCCAACCAGGCAGAGGCATCACGAAAGTCCATAAAATAAATCACTTACCTTTGAATATCTTCATTTGGTTGCAATCACAAGGGTCCCAGCTACATAACAAATGGTCCTTTTGTTCGATAAAGTCCATCTTTATATCCCAAAAAAGTCTGTTTCATTGGCGCGCTAAACTCAGTAATCCACCAGTTTCCCTCGTTCAAAATGCATACAAATGAATCCCATAAGTTACCAATAAACTTCTTCCAAACATATCATACAACGTTCCTAATCAATCCTCAGGTACCCTAATATGTAAATAAACAATCAAATTTAAATTTACCGGAGATAATTAACGAAGTATGCGCACTCAACGGGACGCGCAACAAACACTACAGCCAAAATGGGAGCCACTTACTAAAACTACAAATTCTAGCTCATTTTTCAAAAAACATGCCCGAAACTCTTTCTAAAGCTGTTGTCATCTAGTGGAAGCCCTAGGAACTGCAATCTGGGAGGTCTTCCTATTATATTTGCATTGACAGCCATAGTAATCAAGGGTGAGCTCAATTTTTATTTTCTGGATGGATTGTCCACTCACAGACATTATTTTAACAGTTTTGGGAACTTTAGAGTGTCTATCCAATACTACCAATTATATGCATATCCTAGCTTCTGGGCCTGAGTAACAGACAGTTTACTTTGGGCACCTCATTCATCCAAATTTCCAAATACTGCCCCCTAGCCCGAGTTAAGAACAAACATTGAACAAAAATGTAACATTATTTTCAATGACGGCCTAGGAACAGTGGGTTAACTACCTTGTTCAGAGGCAGAACTACAGATTTTCATCGCAGGGACTCAATCTTGCAACCTTTCGGTTACTAGTCCAATGCTCTAACCACTAGGCTACCTGCCTCCCACTTGTATATCCAGTAAATCTGACCAAATTATGAAAGACAATTATTGTAATTTTGAATTCTGTAAATTGAGTGTAGAATAGGTGAATAATGATTGTTGCCTATCAGCAATGACAAGCCACCGGGGTCTGACAACTTGGATAGAAAATGACTGAGGATATTAGCAGACAATATTGGCACTCATATTTGCCATATTTTACATTTAAGCCTGCTAGAAACTGTGTGCCCTCAGGCCTGGAAGAAAGCAAATGTAATTCCGCGACCTAAGAATTGTAAAGCCCCCTTTACTGGCTCAAATAGCCGACCAATTGGCCTGTTACCAACCCTTGGTAAACTTTTGGGAAAAATGGTGTTTGACCAGACACAATGCTATTTTACAGTAAACAAATTGATAACAGACTTCCAGCACGCTTATAGGGAAGGACATTCAACAAGCACAGCACTTACACAAATGACTGGCTGACAGAAATTGCTAATAAAAAGATTGTAGGGGATGTTTTGTTAGACTTCCGTGCGGCTTTTGATATTATCAATCATAGTCTTCTGCTGGAAAAACATGTGTTATGGCTTTACACCCCCTGCTATAATGTGGATAAAGAGTTACCTGTCTAACAACACACAGAGAGTGTTCTTTATTGAAAGCCTCTCCAACACAATCCAGGTAGAATCAGGAATACCCCAGGGTAGCTGTCTAGGCCACTTAATTTTTTCAATCATTACTAAAGACATGCCACTGTGTCTATGGCTGTTCATCTTACACTCCTCTCCCCTCCAACCGTGCTGGTCCTCTACCTGCAGGGTGGTTGTTCATCTTACACCCCCAACCACTCCAACAATGCTGGTCCTCTACCTGCAGGGTGGTTGTTCATCTTACACCCCCCCAACCCCTCCAACAATGCTAGTCCTCTACCTGCAGGGTGGTTGTTCATCTTACACTCCTCTCCCCTCCAACCGTGCTGGTCCTCTACCTGCAGGGTGGTTGTTCATCTTACACCCCCAACCCCTCCAACAATGCTAGTCCTCTACCTGCAGGGTGGTTGTTCATTTTACACCCCCAACCCCCTCAACAATGCTGGTCCTTTACCTGCAGGGTGGTTGTTCATCTTACACCCCAACCCCTCCAACAATGCTAGTCCTCTACCTGCAGGGTGGTTGTTCATCTTACACTCCTCTCCCCTCCAACCGTGCTGGTCCTCTACCTGCAGGGTGGTTGTTCATCTTACACCCCCAACCCCTCCAACAATGCTGGTCCTTTACCTGCAGGGTGGTTGTTCATCTTACACCCCCCCAACCCCTCCAACAATGCTAGTCCTCTACCTGCAGGGTGGTTGTTCATCTTACACTCCTCTCCCCTCCAACCGTGCTGGTCCTCTACCTGCAGGGTGGTTGTTCATCTTACACCCCAACCTCTCCAACAATGCTGGTCCTCTACCTGCATGGTGGTTGTTCATCTTACACCCCCAACCCCTCCAACAATGCTAGTCCTCTACCCTCAGGGTGGCTGTTCATCTTACACCCCCAACCCCAACAACAGTGCTGGTCCTCTACCTGCAGGGTGGATGTTCATCTTACACCCCCAACCCCACCAACCGTGCTGGTCCTCCACCTGCAGGGTGGTTGTTCATCTTAAACCCCCAACCCCTCCAACAATGCTAGTCCTCTACCCTCAGGGTGGCTGTTCATCTTACACCCCCAACCCCACCAACCTTGCTGGTCCTCAACCTGCAGGGTGGTTGTTCATCTTAAACCCCCAACCCCTCCAACAATGCTGGTCCTCAACCTGCAGGGTGGTTGTTCATCTTACACCCCCAACCCCACCAACCTTGCTGGTCCTCAACCTGCAGGGTGGTTGTTCATCTTACACCCCCAACCCTACCAACAATGCTGGTCCTTTACCTGCAGGGTGGTTGTTCACCTTACAACCCCAACCCCTCCAACAATGCTGGTCCTCTACCTGCAGGGTGGTTGTTCATCTTACACCCCCAACCCCTCCAACAATGCTGGTCCTCTACCTGCAGGGTGGTTGTTCATCTTACACCCCAACCCCTCCAACAATGCTGGTCCTCTACCTGCAGGGTGGTTGTTCATCTTACACCCCCAACCTCTCCAACAATGCTGGTCCTCTACCTGCAGGGTGGCTGTTCATCTTACACTCCTCTCCCCTCAAACCATTAGCGCTGGGAATTGCCAGAGCCCTCACTACTTGCAATGCTCTACCTGCAGGGTGGCTATTCATTGACCAATTGCATCTATATGTGGTTGGGTATTCACACGTTGACCACATTCAGTACATACAATCTCTTCAAATGCCCTGATTTGAGCTGTTCCTTCAGATGCAAGTTCAAAGGTTACAAGATGCAGCCAGAGGTCAACACACACTTGGAAGTTATTTGGAGGGTTAAGGGAGCTGCTTATTCATGTGAGAGGACAAGGTCTTTGTGAAGGTGGGGAGAATGAAGCATCACAGGGAGCCCCTGCCCTCCTATCATCCCCCTTTCATTTCCCTTTGGGAGGGGGTGAAGGACTTGCGAGAGGAGGAGAAGAGGGAGGAGGAGAAGGTGAAAGGAGAGCTTGCCCAAAGAGCCCCAAAGCATGGAAGAGGGGAGAAGGGGTTCATTTTTACACAATGGGGGTCTGGAGTGTTGGAGCTTGGGATGGAAGGAGGGAGATAAGATAGGAGGGAAACATGGAGAGAGGAGGAGGGCAGGCAGACCGAGTGCAGCTTTTAAAGACAATGTTTTCATGGACCTCAGTACATCTGCTTATTCTCACAAACGGTGAGAACGTCCACAGAGGAGTACAGGCACTTGGGCTGCTTCTCACTAACCTAATGTAGCTTCCTCTTCTCTCCTCTCCTTCTCACTAACCCAGGTATTCCCAAACTGGGGGATATGTGCAATGCTGTGGGGTACGCCAAATAAAAATGTGATTAATTTGATTATTTATTTATTTTTTACATTTTATTTTCTTTACATTTTCAAACCTTCCATTTATATTTTCCAATGGGGCTATACATTTGGGTGAGTTTTTTTTCTTTCCTGAGTAGCCTCGTTTCACTGCCAAAAATAAAATGAAACCATCTGGTGTTCAGTGAAATAACAACACAATGTCAAATATAGGTAGCCTAGTCAAATAATTAACATCCAATCACATTAACCGTTACTCTCTCGCGGGAATTCATACGGTCCGTGTGTAGCCAAACATAGCTTCTGCTCATGTTGGTATCTCTACTGATGGAGCAAAAGCCATGACAGGGAGTGGTAACGCGCGTGCAAGCAGTTGCTCCCGACACCACAGTTGCTCCCGGTACACTGCAGCATCCACCGAGAGGCTCTTGCTGCCAAGGGAATGCCTGACAGTTTGAAATATGTTTTGGACACTACAGTGAAAATGATTAACTTTGTTAATAAAGCAAGGCCCCTGAACTCTCGTGTATTTTCTGCACTATGCAATGATATGAGCAGCGACCATGTAACGCTTTTACAACATGCATAAGTGTGCTGGTTATCAAGGGGCAAAGTATTGACACTTTTTTTTTTTGATAGACAAGCTTAAAGTTTTCATTACTGACCATAATTTTTATGAATTATCTGAATCTAGGATTACAGGGACTCCACAACTATATTCAATGTGTGGGACAAAATTGAGGCTATGATTAAGAAGTTGGAGCTCTTCTCTATCTGCATTAACAACGACAACATACAAGTCTTTCCATCACTGTATGATTTTGGTGTGCTAATGAACTCAAGCTTACGGACAATGTCAAATGTGATATAGCGAAGCACCTGAGTGAGTTGGGTGCACAATTACAGAGGTACTTTCCCGAAATGGATGACACAAACAACTGGATTCGTTATCCCTTTCATGCCCTGCCTCCAGTCCACTTTCCGATATCTGAACAAGTGAGCCTCACCGAAATTGCGAGCCTCTCCTCTACTTGTCATTACCCTAATGTAGTTTCCTCTCCTTCTTACTACTCTAATGTAGATTCCTCTCCTCTCCTTGTCACTACTCTAATGTAGCTTCCTCTCCTCTCCTTCTTACTACTCTAATGTCGCTTCCTCTCCTTCTCACTACTCTAATTGAGCTTCCTTTCCTCTCCTTGTCACTACTCTAATGTAGCTTCCTCTCCTCTCCTTCTTACTACTCTAATGTAGCTTCCTCTCCTTCTCACTACTCTAATGGAGCTTCCTCTCCTCTCCTTCTCACTACATTAATGGAGCTTCCTCTCCTCTCCTTGTCACTACTCTAATGTAGCTTCCTCTCCTCTCCTTCTTACTACTCTAATGTAGCTTCCTCTCCTTCTCACTACTCTAATGGAGCTTCCTCTCCTCTCTTTCACACTACTCTAATGTAGCTTCCTCTCCCCTCCTTGTCACTAGTCTAATGTAGCTTCCTCTCCTCTCCTTCTCACTACTGTAATGATGTTTTGAGGGGAAATAGAACACATCAGGGTGCTGATTCTCTCTGTGCTTTCTAAGTAAATCTATGTCAGGATGGCCAGTGAAATGAAAGCCATTGGTCTCTACTGTAGCCAGTGTTAGGAAACTAGCCCCCACCTACCCTGCTCTAGAGGCTTAGGCAGGTCAATACCCCAAGCCAAATGAGTTTAGAAATCAGAGAAGGGCTTGAAAGCTGCTAAGCACCCCCTCTCTCCACATGCACGCACACACTCTGTATATGCATCACTCCCTATCTTTCACTCTCTCTCTCTCACGCACACACAAACACACACGCACACACACCTCAACCACTTTGCTCTACCCTCGAACTACGGCGAAGATAAGTGCAGCCTTTTCTGCTGAAACAGGAAGCCTCACTACCAATCTGTTGTCACCTGAGCTGTCTGTCTGGGTAGAGTAGTTACCAGAGGCTGCTACTCGCACGCTTCACTATGCTGCTGGAGCACACATCACTTAGCCTCAGTGTGCGTGCGCACGCACACACACACACAAAATCCAAATGAACCTGTCTTCCTCACATCTTTGTACAGAACAGTCTGGCGTTGACACGCTGGTTGTGTTGGAACTCTCGTCTCTGCTAGTTTGTTCTAGTAATTACCTGCATGTTTATTGGCTCATCCTTCACCAGTTAGCATTAGTAGAAGTTTTGCATGAGTAAACACATCTACTTGTCCACACCACCTTAAATCCCCCAGTTGCAACTCTTCCTTTCACAGTGCCCTGTTGTACCTGGCGCTGAGGCTGTGTCCTGGGAAGGCTTTGTTATTGTCTGGCAGAGTGATGTACGGCTTGTTTGTCTTACTCTGGGCGGGGGGGCTGAGGGTGGAGAGAGATGGACGATGCCTACACCATCACAATAAATCCATTATTTTCGACAGGTCTGAAGAAACATGATATGATGAAAATATAGTCTATTTCAGAAGAACAGAATAGCATACTCTGACATTATGTTAGGCCATGATCTGGCTATGCCATATGGCTGTGGGATACACTAATTAATTTAGCAGAAAATATTTGCTTAGAATCCTGTGGCATTATTTAATAGTATGAAGAATACAATTGAACAAAGCTGAATAAGATAGAAAGGATATTGAGCGGTTAATAACGACACAGGTCCTCCTATATGCTTCAATTGGAGTTATTTATGCAACTTTACTTGTGATACAAACTTTTTTTTATACATTCCAAGGCTGCATGATGCAACTCTAATAAGGATTTGAAAAAAAGTCACATAAAAGACAGATGCTGGCACTAAGACCGCACTCAGTCAGCTGTATAAGGAAATAAGCATACAGGAAACCACTGACCCAGAGGCGGCGCTCCTAGTGGCCGGAGACTTTAAAGCAGGGAAAATTTCTATCAACATGTTAAATGTGCAACCAGAGGGCAAAAAATTCTAGATCACCTGTACTCCACATACAGAGACGCGTACAAAGCTCTCCCTCACCCTCCATTTGGTAAATCCGACCACAACTCTATCCTCCTGATTCCTGCTTTCAAGCAAAAATTAAAGCAAGAAGCACCAGTGACTCGATCTATAAAAAAGTGGTCAGATGAAGCAGATGCTAATCTGTAGGACTGTTTTGCTATCACAGACTGGAACATGTTCCGGAATTCTTCTGATGACATTGAGGAGTCAGTCACTGGCTTTATCAATAAGTGCATTGAGGACATCGTCGCCACAGTGACTGTACGTACATACCCCAAACAGAAGCCATGGATTACAGGCAACATTTGCACTGAGCTAAAGGGTAGAGCTGCCGCTTTCAAGGTGCGGGACACTAACCCGGAAGCTTACAAGAAATCCTGCTATGCCATGCAGTCCTAAGATTGAATCATACTACACAGGCTCTAACGCTCATCTTATGTGGCAGGGCTTGCAGGGCTTGCAAACTATTACAGACTACAAAGGGAAGCACAGCCGCGAGCTTCCCAGTGACACGCACCTACCAGACGAGCTAAATCACTTCTATGCTCGCTTCGAGGCAAGCAACACTGAAGCATGCATGAGAGCATCAGCTGTTCCGGACGACTGTGTGATCACGCTCTCCGTAGCCGACGTGAGTAAGACCTTTAAACAGGTCAACATACACAAGGCTGCGGGGCCAGACGGATTACCAGGACGTGTGCTCCGGCATGTGCTGACCAACTGGCAGGTGTCTTCACTGACATTTTCAACATGTCCCTGATTGAGTCTGTAATACCAACATGTTTCAAGCAGACCACCATAGTCCCTGTGCCCAAGAACACAGAGGCAACCTGACTAAATGACTACAGACCTGTAGCACTCACGTCCATAGCCATGAAGTGCTTTGAAAGAATGGTAATGGCTCACATCAACACCATTATCCCAGAAACCCTAGACCCACTCCAATTTGCATACCGCCCAAACAGATCCACAGATGATGCAATCTCTATTGCACTCCACATTGCCCTTTCCCACCCGGACAAAAGGAACACTTATGTGAGATTGCTATTCATTGACTACAGCTCATCGTTCAACACCATAGTACCCTCAAAGCTCATCACTAAGCTAAGGACCCTGGGACTGAACACCTCCCTCTGCAACTGGATCCTGGACTTCCTGATGGGCTGCCCCCAGGTGGTGAGGGTAGGTAGCGACACATCTGCCACGCTTATCCTCAACACTGGAGCGCCCCAGGGGTGCGTGCTCAGTCCCCTCCTGTACTCCCTGTTCACCCATGACTGCATGGCCAGGCACAACTCCAACACCATCAATATGTTTGCAGATGACACAACACCAACAACGACGAGACAGCCTATAGGGAGGAGGTCAGAGACCTGGCCAGGTGGTGCCAGAATAACAACCTATCCCTCAACGTAACCAAGACTAAGGAGATGATTGTGGACTACAGGAAAATGAGGACCGAGCACGCCCCCATTCTCATCGACGGGGCTGTAGTGGAGCAGGTTGGTACGGCAACTGCCTGGTACGGCAATTGCTCGGCCTCCGACCGCAAGGCACTACAGAGGGTAGTGCGTACGGCCCAGCACATCACTGGGGCTAAGCTGCCTGCCATCCAAGACCTCTACACCAGGCAGTGTCAGAGGAAGGCTTCAAAAATTGTCAAAAACCCCAGCCACCCCAGTCATAGACTGTTCTCTCTACTACCACATGGCAAGCGGTTCCGGAGTGCCAATTCTAGGACAAAAAGGCTTTTCAACAGTTTTTACCCCCAAGCCATAAGACTCCTGAACAGGTAATCAAATGGCTACCCGGACGATTTACATTCTGCCCCCCCCCCCCCAACCTCTCTTTTACGCTGCTGCTACTCTCTGTTTATCATATATGCATAGTCACTTTAACCATATCTACATGTACATACTACCTCAATCAGCCTGACTAACCGGTATCTCTATGTAGCCTCACTACTTTTATAGCCTCGCTACTTTTATAGCCTCGCTACTGTTATAATCAAATCAAATCAAATCAAATTTATTTATATAGCCCTTCATACATCAGCTGATATCTCAAAGTGCTGTACAGAAACCCAGCCTAAAACCCCAAACAGCAAGCAATGCAGGTGTAGAAGCACGGTGGCTAGGAAAAACTCCCTAGAAAGGCCAATACCTAGGAAGAAACCTAGAGAGGAACCAGGCTATGTGGGGTGGCCAGTCCTCTTCTGGCTGTGCCGGGTGGAGATTATAACAGAACATGGCCAAGATGTTCAATGTTCATAAATGACCAGCATGGTCGAATAATAATAAGGCAGAACAGTTGAAACTAGAGCAGCAGCACAGTCAGGTGGAAGTTGAAACTGGAGCAGCAGCATGGCCAGGTAGACTGGGGACAGCAAGGAGTCATCATGTCAGGTAGTCCTGGGGCATGGTCCTAGGGCTCAGGTCAGTTGAAACTGGAACAGCAGCATGGCCAGGTGGACTGGGGACAGCAAGGAGTCATCATGTCAGGTAGTCCTGGGGCATGGTCCTAGGGCTCAGGTCCTCCGAGAGAGAGAAAGAAAGAGAGAAGGAGAGAATTAGAGAACGCACACTTAGATTCACACAGGACACCGAATAGGACAGGAGAAGTACTCCAGATATAACAAACTGACCCCAGCCCCCCGACACATAAACTACTGCAGCATAAATACTGGAGGCTGAGACAGGAGGGGTCAGGAGACACTGTGGCCCCATCCGAGGACACCCCCGGATGGCCTTGCTACTGTATATAGCCTCGCTACTTTTTTAGCCTCGCTACTTTTATAGCCTCTCTACTGTATATAGCCTCGCTACTGTATATAGCCTCGCTACTGTATATAGCCTCGCTACTGTATATAGCCTTGCTACTGTTATAGCCTCGCTACTGTATATAGCCTCGCTACTGTATATAGCCTCGCTACTGTATATAGCCTCGCTACTTTTATAGCCTCGCTACTTTTATAGCCTCGCTACTGTATATAGCCTTGCTACGTTATATAGCCTCCCTACTGTATATAGCCTCGCTACTTTTATAGCCTCGCTACTGTATATAGCCTCGCTACTGTATATAGCCTCGCTACTGTTATAGCCTCACTACTTTTATAGCCTCGCTACTGTTATAGCCTCGCTACCATTATAGCCTTGCTACTTTTTTAGCCTCACTACTTTTATAGCCTCTCTACTGTATATAGCCTCGCTACTGTATATAGCCTTGCTACTTTTTTAGCCTCGCTACTTTTATAGCCTCGCTACTGTATATAGCCTCGCTACTGTTATAGTCTCGCTACTGTATATAGCCTCGCTACTGTTACAGCCTCGCTACTGTATATAGCCTCGCTACTGTATATAGCCACGCTACTGTTATAGCCTCACTACTTTTATAGCCTCGCTACTGTATATAGCCTCGCTACTGTTATAGTCTCGCTACTGTATATAGCCTCGCTACTGTTACAGCCTCGCTACTGTATATAGCCTCGCTACTGTATATAGCCTCGCTACTGTTATAGCCTCACTACTTTTATAGCCTCGCTACTGTTATAGCCTCGCTACCATTATAGCCTTGCTACTGTATATAGAATCGCTACTGTTATAGCCTCGCTACTGTATATAGCCTCGCTACTGTTATAGCCTTGCTACTGTATATAGCCTCGCTACTTTTTTAGCCTCACTACTTTTATAGCCTCTCTACTGTATATAGCCTCGCTACTGTATATAGCCTTGCTACTTTTTTAGCCTCGCTACTTTTATAGCCTCGCTACTGTATATAGCCTCGCTACTGTTATAGTCTCGCTACTGTATATAGCCTCGCTACTGTTACAGCCTCGCTACTGTATATAGCCTCGCTACTGTATATAGCCTCGCTACTGTTATAGCCTCACTACTTTTATAGCCTCGCTACTGTATATAGCCTCGCTACTGTTATAGTCTCGCTACTGTATATAGCCTCTTAACTGTTACAGTCTCGCTACTGTATATAGCCTCGCTACTGTATATAGCCTCGCTACTGTTATAGTCTCGCTACTTTTATAGCCTCGCTACTGTTATAATCAAATCAAATCAAATCAAATTTATTTATATAGCCCTTCGTACATCAGCTGATATCTCAAAGTGCTGTACAGAAACCCAGCCTAAAACCCCAAACAGCAAGCAATGCAGGTGTAGAAGCACGGTGGCTAGGAAAAACTCCCTAGAAAGGCCAATACCTAGGAAGAAACCTAGAGAGGAACCAGGCTATGTGGGGTGGCCAGTCCTCTTCTGGCTGTGCCGGGTGGAGATTATAACAGAACATGGCCAAGATGTTCAATGTTCATAAATGACCAGCATGGTCGAATAATAATAAGGCAGAACAGTTGAAACTAGAGCAGCAGCACAGTCAGGTGGAAGTTGAAACTGGAGCAGCAGCATGGCCAGGTAGACTGGGGACAGCAAGGAGTCATCATGTCAGGTAGTCCTGGGGCATGGTCCTAGGGCTCAGGTCAGTTGAAACTGGAACAGCAGCATGGCCAGGTGGACTGGGGACAGCAAGGAGTCATCATGTCAGGTAGTCCTGGGGCATGGTCCTAGGGCTCAGGTCCTCCGAGAGAGAGAAAGAAAGAGAGAAGGAGAGAATTAGAGAACGCACACTTAGATTCACACAGGACACCGAATAGGACAGGAGAAGTACTCCAGATATAACAAACTGACCCCAGCCCCCCGACACATAAACTACTGCAGCATAAATACTGGAGGCTGAGACAGGAGGGGTCAGGAGACACTGTGGCCCCATCCGAGGACACCCCCGGATGGCCTTGCTACTGTATATAGCCTCGCTACTTTTTAGCCTCGCTACTTTTATAGCCTCTCTACTGTATATAGCCTCGCTACTGTATATAGCCTCGCTACTGTATATAGCCTCGCTACTGTATATAGCCTTGCTACTGTTATAGCCTCGCTACTGTATATAGCCTCGCTACTGTATATAGCCTCGCTACTGTATATAGCCTCGCTACTTTTATAGCCTCGCTACTTTTATAGCCTCGCTACTGTATATAGCCTTGCTACGTTATATAGCCTCCCTACTGTATATAGCCTCGCTACTTTTATAGCCTCGCTACTGTATATAGCCTCGCTACTGTATATAGCCTCGCTACTGTTATAGCCTCACTACTTTTATAGCCTCGCTACTGTTATAGCCTCGCTACCATTATAGCCTTGCTACTTTTTTAGCCTCACTACTTTTATAGCCTCTCTACTGTATATAGCCTCGCTACTGTATATAGCCTTGCTACTTTTTTAGCCTCGCTACTTTTATAGCCTCGCTACTGTATATAGCCTCGCTACTGTTATAGTCTCGCTACTGTATATAGCCTCGCTACTGTTACAGCCTCGCTACTGTATATAGCCTCGCTACTGTATATAGCCACGCTACTGTTATAGCCTCACTACTTTTATAGCCTCGCTACTGTATATAGCCTCGCTACTGTTATAGTCTCGCTACTGTATATAGCCTCGCTACTGTTACAGCCTCGCTACTGTATATAGCCTCGCTACTGTATATAGCCTCGCTACTGTTATAGCCTCACTACTTTATAGCCTCGCTACTGTTATAGCCTCGCTACCATTATAGCCTTGCTACTGTATATAGAATCGCTACTGTTATAGCCTCGCTACTGTATATAGCCTCGCTACTGTTATAGCCTTGCTACTGTATATAGCCTCGCTACTTTTTTAGCCTCACTACTTTTATAGCCTCTCTACTGTATATAGCCTCGCTACTGTATATAGCCTTGCTACTTTTTTAGCCTCGCTACTTTTATAGCCTCGCTACTGTATATAGCCTCGCTACTGTTATAGTCTCGCTACTGTATATAGCCTCGCTACTGTTACAGCCTCGCTACTGTATATAGCCTCGCTACTGTATATAGCCTCGCTACTGTTATAGCCTCACTACTTTTATAGCCTCGCTACTGTATATAGCCTCGCTACTGTTATAGTCTCGCTACTGTATATAGCCTCTTAACTGTTACAGTCTCGCTACTGTATATAGCCTCGCTACTGTATATAGCCTCGCTACTGTTATAGTCTCGCTACTGTATATAGCCTCGTAACTGTTACAGTCTCGCTACTGTATATAGCCTCGCTACTGTATATAGCCTCGCTACTGTTACAGCCTCGCTACTGTATATAGCCTCACTACTGTATATAGCCTCGCTACTGTTATAGCCTCACTACTTTTATAGCCTCGCTACTGTTATAGCCTCGCTACCATTATAGCCTTGCTACTGTATATAGACTCGCTACTGTTATAGCCTCGCTACTGTATATAGCCTCGCTACTGTTATAGCCTTGCTACTGTATATAGCCTCGCTACTTTTTTAGCCTCACTACTTTTATAGCCTCTCTACCGTATATAGCCTCGCTACTGTTATAGCCTCACTACTTTTATAGCCTCGCTACTGTATATAGCCTCGCTACTGTTACAGCCTCGCTACTGTATATAGCCTCGCTACTGTATATAGCCTCGCTACTGTTATAGCCTCACTACTTTTATAGCCTCGCTACTGTATATAGCCTCGCTACTGTTATAGTCTCGCTACTGTATATAGCCTCGCTACTGTTACAGCCTCGCTACTGTATATAGCCTCGCTACTGTATATAGCCTCGCTACTGTTATAGTCTCGCTACTGTATATAGCCTCGCTACTGTTACAGCCTCGCTACTGTATATAGCCTCACTACTGTATATAGCCTCGCTACTGTTATAGCCTCGCTACCATTATAGCCTTGCTACTGTATATAGACTCGCTACTGTTATAGCCTCGCTACTGTATATAGCCTCGCTACTGTTAT